>NW_028258173.1:9545454-9696969 GCF_053883595.1 Heterocephalus glaber | reverse complement strand
GATAGGGAAGGACAAATACTAGAAAACGTGTGTGATGGGTTGAGGGGGAGAATAAACTATACACAGGACCTTTCCCACCAATTCTCATTCCAACACAAATCCACTTTCGAAGAAGTTCAGCAATTTGCAGGCTAGCAAATTTAAAAATTCATTATTTCTGAGAGCTGAACTGTAACTATATGAGTGATAAAATTGATGACATATGTAGGGACTTTTCATTTATATTGGACAATCAAGTATTCTAGCTTGTTATGACTTACTATAGTAACTGCTAAATATTTTTGAAATTGAAGAGAGATGCTGTCTAATCATGATAAAAATTGGCTTTTGTCATCATTAAACTTAGTTGCTGAAGAAATATGTATGTCAACTAATTTGAAAACAGTGGAGAATTATTTTGCCAGTGGAGAGCCATTTTACCAATTGAGACTATAAAAGAATATCTCTCCTATCTACTTTCACTTTTTAAATTGGTGCATTTCATTCAGTGGTTTTGATTCTCATCTGGGGTAATCTGCTTTGCAGGAGACATCTGGTAACCTCTGGAGACATTTTTGGTCATCATGACTAGAGCAAGGTTGCTGTAGCATGTTGATGGCAGAGACAAGGGTGTTTGGCAGCATGCCACAGTGCACAAAGAAACTCCACAACAATTATTCCAATAGTCCAAAATATCAGCGTGTCAACTTGAGAAGCCCTACTTTACAGAGCCCTTTACTCATTCATTCTAGAATTCTTTAACTCATTAATTCACAGCATAAAGAAAACTGAAATTATTATTAATTATCACTTTAAATGGACTCTGTAAAACTCAACTTATATACAACACTTTTATTTAAACATTTGTTGTTGAAAATAAGATGTAGCTGTACAGATTTAAACTAAATAGCAACAAGAAAAGACAATATCCACACCATCTGGAAGGGAAGTATTTTTCCAGTACCTGCCTTGGAACTTTGCCCAGAGTCAAAACCCAGTACATATCTTCTGGGTGAATTTCTAAAACAAAATCGGTTAATTATTTAAAACATATAAAGATGGAACTTCTTGCCGGGGATTTAGCTCAGTGTCACCATGCCTGCCTCATAAGCACAAGATCCTGAGTTCGATCCCTGGTACCAAAAAAAAAAAAAAAAAAAAGATAGAACTTCTTAAGAATCTTACAGTTTTGGGGCCAGGGATTTAGCTCAGTGGTGCCACCACCTGCCTCTCAAGCACAAGGTCCAGAGTTTGATCCCCAGTACCAAACAAACAAACAAACAAACAAAAAGAATCTTACAGTTTTCTTTTCTTTTTCTTTTTTTTTTTTGGTACCGGGGATCGAACTTGGGTCTTTGAGCTTGCGCAGCAGGCGGCGAAATCACTGAGCTAAATCCCTGGCCCAGTTTCTCTTAATAAATATCTAAAATATCCAACCAGCAAAAACTTCCAAAGAAACTACATCTTTATCTTACCCCAATTTCAAATAAGACCAATTTTTAAAAAATGGTTTCATTTTAAGGGTGTGGACCTGGTTGAAACACAAGATAACTCTATATTTTCTTTATTCATAGATCTGTCTGTATTTTGGTAAAATACACTTTCTGTTTCCAGATTCAGAAATATTTGTGTGACCTTCAGAGGCTTGTCCCAAAGGACTTTCTCCTGTCCCCAAGCTATGTAGGACCTAAGGACCCTCTTTTTCTCTATCAATCAGTAGCAAGAATGAAGTCTTAACTTTAACTGGGTAGCCTGGGGTAACAAAGATGTTTCACACCCACTAATTAGGGCTGTCAGGTAACCCATTTGACCCCTGAGATGTAAAGCACATGGTAAATGCACTGCTTTCTGTCTCCAAGACCCTCATGTGCCAGCTGCTCATCCATGAGTCTCTAACCTTTTGGGCTTCCTGGTCATGAATGGGGAGGGGGGGCATTGCAGAGAGAACAGGGAAGGCCAGAGAAACAGTGACAAAGAGAAAGAGAATCAGAAAGACCCAGACCAGAGAGGTGTATGTAAACATATCTAGAAAACAGGCATGGTCCCCTTCATGGACTAACGTAACTTTCCTTGATGGAGAGAATGTAAAGAGATTATAAATGAAAGTAGAGCTTTTGAAAATAGAAAGGGGACCAAGAATTGGAAAGAGCAGGGTGGAATGGGAGGCGTAAGGGACAAAAAATTAAGATGTATGATGTACATGTGCCAACTCCCCATGATAAATGAAACAATTACGTGCTCCAAGCATGCACTGACAAAAAGGAGAAAAAAATGAATGAATCCATTTGCCGTTATAGTTCGAGATCTAACATAAGAACAGGTTATAAGAATAAAATAATTAAATATTAGGGTAACAAGGTTGTGAACAGAAGTTAGGTAGATACAGACACAAATATAGAAATATGACCTAGAAAAGAGTGTACAAATTGACGAACCCTCTGAAACTCCAGAGGCCTTTCAGATTTTTTTTTTTAAATTTGGAATGTTTGTATACATATAATAAGAAATCTTGCCGAAAGGACACAAGTCTAAACATATAATTCATTTTAAGTTTCATTTACACCTCTACTTGCCACTAAAAAGTAATTTTATGTCATATTTTAAATAATTTTTTACTTGAAAAAGTTTCATAGTGTGGAATTTTCCACTTGTGGCATCATACTAGTGAGTGAAAGGTTTGAAGTTTTTTGTATTTATTTATTTATTACGGGCTTATTATAGATTCATTATTCCGTTTTCATTAATTTTATTGGTACATTTGAGGTATACAATATGCTGACATTCATTTTTGGGAGTTTGCACCTTTACATGATATATCTTGGTTCTTATTTTTTTCCCCCTTCTCCTGCCCTCCGTTCAACCCCTCCACCCCTCCCTATTTACAAAGACTTTCTTTCCATTTTTTCCTTTTCTCATATTTATTCTTTTCCCTTCTTTCCTTTCCCCTACTCCTCCTACCTCCCCTTCGCCTTTGGAAAGATTTGAAGTTTTGAAGCATTTTAGATGTCCAACTTTTGGATTAAGGACACTCAACCTACACCATTCCTTATAGTATTTCATTTCTCAAAATTTCACCTGTACTTGGAAATAAATTAATGGATCCTGATAAAAGTCAAGCTCTAGCTAAAGACCAAAAGAACTTATTAGGAAAAAATGCATCATGTGGACTTAGACAATTTTTTTAATGATTTCATAGAAACAGCTGAGCCTAACTTCACCTGTGAGTCATGGTATAGAGCACCAAGAAGGGTCAGTGGGTACTTACTTATTTTAAAAGTGAGGAAGTTATCGCTTCTCGGCCTTTTGGCTAAGATCAAGTGTAAAAGCAAGTAAGTAAATGAGGTTGAAGCTGTGAAATGTGAGTTTGGGTAAGAAAAATATCAACATCATATCTGCTTGTTTAATAAGTTTAATGATACAAAATTGCTGAATTTATAAGTCGACAATACATATCAACAATTTATAAGGTTTACCTTCGTAACACCATATTTTAAAATTTATTTTTAATCGATAATAATAGTTTATACTTATGGCACCCAATGTGATATTTTGATCTCTGTATACACTGTAGAAAGCTCCTTTCAATATAATTATATTCATCACCTCACCAACTTATCTTTTTCATGATGAGAACATTAAACATCTATTTTAGCAAATTTCAAATGTACAATACATTATTAATAACTGCTCTTCATGCAGTCCAATAGGTCACTAAAATGGATTCCTTCAATCTAACTAAAACTTTGTACCTTTGATCAGCATCCTTCATTTCCCTATCACTCCTTCCCCCTCCAGCCTCTCCATCAGCTAATGAATGAATTTTACAGTGCAGTAGATATACATAGCAGAATACTATGCAGCCTTCAAGAAGGAGAAAATTCTGTCATTTGTAACAACAAGGTGGAACTAGAGGACATTATGCACTGTGAAATCAATGAGGCACAGAAAAAAAATACTGTCTGATCTCACTTCTGTGTGGAACCCAAAAAGTTCATCTCTTAAAAACAGAATGGTGACAAAAACATCATATGGGTCAAAATAATTACCAAACAAAATGGTACACATTTCCCCTTCCCAAATCACTTTTGAAAGAGAATTTTCAAAGCCTAACACTGTCTTCCCTTACTGTTGGCCTGGAATGATATTTTAGAAATAACGTCTTCCTCACTGGGCATCTAAAATGAATGTCCCTTCAGGAAAGAAGAAATCATTGCTTGGTAACACAAGATTATATAGGAAGTGGGCCCAGGGATTGCACAGCCATAATGGGAAAAAGGGGAAGGCACAGGGCAGACAGCAACAGCCAACATTTACAGAGCCAGGAGTGTTGTAAGTTTTTGATGTGTATTTATTTACTCTCTCAAGCCTCACAAGAGACCAGTGAGGCAGTGGCCTCATCAGCCCCACCTCAGAGATGTAGTAACAGAGCCACTGGCAGGTGAAGCAATGCTCCTAAGGTTTCCAGGCAGGGGGAGGCTGAGGCAGGATGGAAAGCTGGGCAGTCTTGCAGCAGGACCCGTGTGTGGACCCGTCATGGTGCCCTTTCTAGCGGCACCCTGTCCTTCCTCCGTGTGCAGCTCTGGTTACCAGATGAGCAAACTTGCGGGGCTCGTGTACTGCACTTGTTATTTGTCTCTTCCTCCTGGAACGCGAGGTTCCTGACAGGGTGGACTGTGTCCCTTTCTTCCTCTGGGAAGAGGAGACATGCGAAATACATAGTTATTGTAATCAATCACCGTGTGAGTGAATGGATGGCATGTATACTCCACGATACACCAAGCATCTGGAAAATGTGAAAGCGTCAGGTTATCCCATTTAAGAATTCAATGATAATGAAGGGCAAGACACAACAAGAGGACTTAACTGGGGCCCGGGCTTAGGACAATCCCAGGGGCCGCAGTGGAGGTGAGCCTGAGGACACTGCGTCTCACAGCCCGCCTTGGGTGAGTTCATGGTGCCAAGCCAATCGGCTCCAAGTGTGCCATGTGTTACCCTGTGCCTGGTCCTTCCACCCCCAACAGCAAGACAAGTCCAACTTTTCTCCCAGTACCACTTGCTTGCTTGCTTGCAAAGCCAATAAACTGAGTCAGGCACATGCTCCTTCTGCTGCATTTCCAAGAGAATTTATCGAGATTCAGATTCCACTCCACGGCTCCAGATGAAAATGACTGAAAAAAAGCAAGCAAAAATAACGAATGAAAATAAAAAACGAAATGGAAAACATTTCCCTATGAAATCCAAATGGCCCAGACAAGGACATAACCAAGCCTACATCCTCATTAGCCCTAACACATGGCCCAAAGACCCACTGTAGAGAGATGAAGTGGCAAAGGGAGAAGAATTGTACATTGGATATGAAGTGTTTCCTTGAATTTAAATGAGAACAATTTAAACATATGTATACTTTTCTAAATAATGATTTCTACCTTTTACTAGGGTTGCAGAAAAGGAAAACATAATCAGTGTTAAACAAAATAGTTCGCTGAGCATTTTCTCTTTCCTTTGTTTTGCACGAGGTGAAATAGCAGAGAGCAGCCTGAAGGGCAGCAGGTAAAGCAGTGCAAGGCATCTAAGGCTTTTGATTCACAGCCAATGCACAGTAGCCAATGCACAGACTTGGATGGGTACAGGGCTCCAGGTGGGTGGGAGGGGGCGGCAGGGCAGAATCCAGGCTTTCAGGCTCATTCTTACATAGCTCTCTAATCCCCAAAGAGGGAAACATTACAGCTGGAGATTTTCTTATCTGCTTGTTTGTTCAGAGTAAGATAGTTTCCATGTGTGCATCCACACACAAGCATGGATGAAGATCAAGATGTGTGGAGTATGGAGCCTACAGCTAGTCCCTTCAGAACTTCCACCATCCTAGCATTGAAGCAATTATGGGCATAGGCACAGGCAAAACAGAGCCTGGGGCTGGCCTGGGGGTGTAGCTCAGTGGTAGAGTGTGTGCTCAGCGTGCTTGAGGACCAGGATTCGATCCCTATTACCACACACACACACACACACACACACACACACTCAATCAAAAGCAGAGTTTGCGATTGGCTCCTTGAACTCCACATCTAGCTATCAGGTGAGCACTCCAAGGGTACAGAGATAACTTCTTTAGGATCTCTGTCTTCAGCACTTTGCAGTAAAATGGGGGAAATGCACCACTTTACAATTATGATAAATCATTGTAAGGTATTTCAATATGGCAAATATTGTAATAAAAATAAACAAAAGATGCTACAGAAATGTGGACCATGATGCCATACTGGAAACATCTTAAAGAACCCATGAACATTCAGAGTCAGTCTGAAATTAATCACATATATTCTTTTTTTTCCTTTTCTTTATGCCTATCTGTTAAAGATCTCAAACAAGGCTTTGTTTTGTTTTGGTTTTCCTTTTTTGGTATAGGGTTTGGATTAGGGTCATGAGATAAAACCCAGGATACCCAGTTAAAATTGAATTTCAAATAAACAGTGAATTTTAAAAGTATAAATAGGACCCAAACATTGCATAGGACATATTTATTTTTTAAAGTGGCTTATCTGAAATTCTAAATTAACTGGATATTTTTTATCTTTCTGTACTAAATCAGCAGTCCTGGCTTCCATACTTCAGAGGCCCCAAAAGCACCACCAGATCCATCATGAAGTCTTCAGTTTGACAGATACTCGGATGCTTTCCAAGAGCCTGAGGAGTTCTGATGAGCATAGAACAGATTTTTTTTATCCCACACATCTCTTCCTGTCAAGTCCATGACCCCTTTCAACCACCTGATGTCACTTCTTATGAGCATCCCACACCCTGTCCTTGGGCCACTGTCCCAGACATCCTGAGAGCAGGTCAGGAGGAGAGTAGGCAGTGGGACAAGCAGCCCTGAGAACCTGGAGGCTGAGTGAGAGTGAGTAGGAAGAGAGAAAATTGTAGACAATGCACCAACGTTCTACAAGCGGGAGCTCAACCATGACCATGTAGCCTTGATATGAAGCCGTGTGGCCCTGGACCATGCCAATCCATCTATGCTGTCTTCCAGAAGGACTTGATACAGAAGGAAACTGCCTGAGGAGCCCACTCTTCCAGGTCAATCCAAATTACAGCCACAGACGAGGTAGTACCTGTGGTGTGTTTCACCCAAGTATGCATCCACTGTTCTCGACCAGCATCCATTACCAACCGCAGAACCCAGGGACCTTATTGGCAGGTGACACATTTGCAACAATCACTTTCCATCTTTTCTCCAATCCAGCCACTAACCTTTGAATTAATGCCATTGGAGCTGTGTTCAGAGTAGGTGGAGAAGGGATGCTGACTTCCCCAGAGGCATTCTGACTCCAGCTTCCAGTGTGGAATAAAAATTTTAATCTGATTTGACACAGTTATTTGGGGAATCTGAGGATTTGTCATGAGGCAGATGATTACAGCGGAACTAAGGAATTTGAGCCTGTCTTTGTAAAGGAGATCAAAAAGGAGGTTAGAGGCATTTGCTATTTGTCCTTTTACACATCTTTCCCAAGAAAGTAGCCACTGTAGGCGCTTGGCAGTGCACCCCAGTCCAGTGACTGTTGACTATTTAAAGATCCAATGACAGGTCCCTTCTCACCAAGTTATAATAATATATAATGCATGTTTCTGGATCTGTCATTAGCCAACTTGGCTAAAGGAGTCAAAGAAAACAATCAAATGGAATTATTTCCTTTGAATCGAAGAATCCTTATAAGCAATAATTAAATGATGAGAAAAGAGCAATACACTGGGCTTTTGGGATGAATCTCAGGAGAACAAAATGTATCTTTAGCAATTCATTTTGAAATTCATGTGAACTAATTAATGTACCTATTATCTTTTTTTAGTTGAAAAAACAACTCCCTGCTCTTTCTCTGAAAGGCCAGTTCAGACAGAACATCCCTGGCCAGTCTTGGAGGAATTCCCCTTTTGAAGGTGGTTTGTGCTTTCTAAGGAGAGACACTGAGCACATGACCACTAAGAGCATTACCCCAAGGCAACATGTGTCTGCCCATGTCACTCTGTGTTTTCCAGTGTCTTCAGATGGTCACCACACATTTTCATCGATTCCCTGTGTTCTCCTTAGGTACCTCAGAAGGGTTAATAGCTAAGAGCATATTCCTATTCTTACTGAAAGACAGGATTCACCATCTTTGGCATATGAATCAATTTTGATCCACACTGAAGAAAACACCAAGGTTCAAAGACCACTGAATCACATCTATGCCTTCCACCGCCCATCAACACTAGGAAACTGCAATGTTCTGTGTGAGGAATGGCTGTTCTCATGCGGCACACCAGCAGTGAACCTGAAATTCCTCAGAGAAGAGTCAGCAGCTTCACGAAACCCATGCGGGGGATATGGAATGGGGTGGGGGTGGCGTTTCCTGAAGTCCTGATGTCACAGGGTTATATTTTTATGAGTCCTCCCACTGCTTGTCTAAGAACTTTATTATTCCCCCTGCTGAACAAGCCCAGAGAGCAACAGAGAGGTGTTGTTTGATATTGAATGCATTGACTCCAGGACCCTGCAGTGTGACCTTGGGCAAATCACATAAAGTCCGGAGACTCCCTTTCACCATCTATAAAATAGGAATAATTCCCTCTGCTCCTCCCAACTTCACAGGGTTGTTTGAAGAGCAAGATGTTGAGATCACCAATTTAAAAGCATTCAGAAGTTAAAGTGAATACAATTGAGGCATTAATATGATCACGGTTGTCATTCAGATTAGTGTCAACACCATTGGTTTTGTCGATGGATAGCTGTTGTGTGTTTCTTCCAGTTTCCCTCCAACTCTTGATACAGAACACTCACTGTTCCCTCTGCCTGGAATATTCTGCCCTACAATACCATGGCTGGGGCCCAGGATTTAGCTTAGTGGTTCCACTGCCTGCCTTACAAGTGCAAGGACCCAAGTTCAATCCCCCGTACCAAAAAAACAAAAACAAAAACAATACCATGGCTGGTTTCCTTTCCCACATCTTCCTTCAAGATTTTTTCAAATGCCATTTTCTAATCTCAACCTCTCCTTCTGCTCTGACTTTTCTACTTCAGTTACATTCCAGTCCTTCACTCCCAGCAGTTCTGATCCTCTATACTTTTTTCCATAGAATTTCTTTCTTTTAATATGCTATAAAGACTATTACGCTTAGTGTAACCATGATGGAAGTAATATATTAAACTGACATGATATGCATATTACATATTATATGTAGGCTCCATTGCTTGTCTTTGTACACAAGAGTAGAGGTGTCTGTCTGTTGTGCTTATTAAAATATTCCAGGCTTATTTGGGAAAGTGTCTGGCAGAAAGTAGACATAAAACAACTACTCATTAAATTAAGCAATGAATTAAATATACAATAGTGGATCATTTGTCTAACATTCATGAGACCTGGGGTTTAATATTCAGCAAAACGACAAAAGCCTGAGACTAGTGTCTCAAACAGTGGCTCTTTTAAATGGATTCTTTAATTTAGGTTGGAGATGCAGTTCCACGGTAGAGCACTCGCTAAATCCAATCCCTGAGCGAGGTGCTAAATCCAATCCCCAGCACCACAAAAAAACAAAAACTAAAACTCAAAATAAACTTGAGAATATCCACTTCACTTTCTACATCAGCTCTGTGTTCCTTCGCCTAGAATCCAGGGTCGTTCACGATTTAATCTCCTTTTTCAGTACCATCTTCTTTTTCTCCCTTTTTAGTATCCCCCTTTAATAAACACATATTCAAGATAATCTCGATGCTTCTCAGTTGGTCCAGAAACCCTGCAAAATTATAGAAACTGTTCCTAAATGTCCTCATTTTGAATCCTCCAGATACAAATGTCTTTTTTCACTGTGAAGCCCCTCCTGATTTTCAAACAAGGACATAACCTTTCCCTCCTCTTAACTCACTGCATGATTTATGCCTCTGGGATGGCTCTTACATTCATAGTATTCTATAGCTACTGGGGACTGTGTTAGTCTGCTGATTATGCCTTGGCAAAGCCTACCTGGCCTAAACAACAGAAATTTATTTTCCCCCAACCGCAAAGGCTGGAAGTCTGAGGTCATAATGGACTTGGCAGGGCTGGTGTTTCTGGAGGTCCTCATGGCTTGCAGGTGGCTGTTTTCTCCCTGTGTAATTCATGATCTTCCCTCTCTAAATGTCCATGTTCTAAACTTTTCTTACAAGGACACCAGCAATGCTGGATTAGGGCCCACACTAATAACCGCCCTTAAAATTAATTGTCCCTAGGGCCGGGGATTAGCTCAGTGGTTCTGTCACCTGCTTCACAAGCACAAGGACCCAAATTCAATCCTCGGTACCAAAAACAAAAAATTAATTGTCCCTTTAAGGATGCTATCTATAAATAAGGTCACCTCCTGAGGGAGTAGGGGTTAGGATTTTAATACATGAATTCAGCAATTCAGCGCATAATGAGTGACTATCCTCATGCTTTCTCAAGGAGCCCCATGAGCCTCTTAGAGCAGACACTTGGCCTCTCCAAGGCGACCCAGCTACTGTCAGACGTCACTCTCTGGAAAACATTGAGTGAGCTTCCACTGCCCCACACAGATTACAGAAACCAGATCCGCAAGGCCTGCTGTCTGGACTTCTCATTCCCTCTTCTCTGCACCACCTGTCAGAGTGACCTGACCAGGGCTGCAGTGAATCCTTAACTTAGTCTCCAACCTACTTTCCTTTCTCCCAGGTTTGCCTCCCTAAACTTTCCCCATGAAGGAAATATTCGATTCTTCAATTGCATTTTGCAAATGAGATTAAGCCGTTATTATCACTGGCAACAACTAAGCCTTTGTAACATTCAATAAGGACAAATCTTTTGTAAACAGGCCTGTGTTTTAGTAAATGGAGTATTATTAAAAAGTAGGGAAAATCTCTACCTGAACGATGACAATGTTATAACTAATTATTCTAGGAAGAATAAGAATTTGTCTATTTTGTTTTCAGGATTTGTTGACTTGGAAGCACATGGTATCCTTGACAACCAGCACTTCAACTGTAGGATTTCTAAAGCTCTTTCCAAACCACTAGAATTGTGTGTATTTCAGTTAAAATGTGAAATGCCAACAGTTAGCATGGCTTCCAACTTGAGAAAGCACTCACTGCAAAAAGCTCTGGAAATGGGTGTTAGGAGATTTGCAATGTGGATGCTGTGAGCCTGAAAGACAGCTGAAGTTTACAGCACAAATTAAAAATCTTACATGTAGAGAGCTTTGGTCATCATTACATTCTTTGGTTAGAAGAACTAGGCATGGTGGTGCATGTCTGTAACCCCAGAACTTTGAGAAGCTGAGGCAAGAAAATTGCAAGTATGAGCCCAGAATGAACAACTGAAAGAGTTAGCAAGATTCTGTCTCAAAATAAAAATTTAAAAAGAACTGGGAATGTAACTCTGTGCAAACACTTTGGTTCAATCCCTAGTATCACAAAATAAATAATGATGATACGATGATGATGATGATGATGATGAATAAGTAAGATTATGGTCCTTGATTTTTCTGTTACCAAAACAAACACACAGCCCATCAGTAAAACTGGGGTGACTGAAGTGTTTTACTGTTTGAAAAAAAGAAAAAAGAAAAAGAGAGATCATTTAGATGTTATGCTTAAGAAACAATATCATGCTGAATTTGATTCCTGGTACCAAAAAAAACAAAACAAAACAACATCATGAAGCTGTTATCTCAAAGAAACAAGAATATTCAGTGCTCCACAATTAAACAAAAATAATTCATGCAGTTGCTTTTAAGAACAGGAGATTGAGTTTTCAGGAAAAGGAAGACAAGTACAGGTCAGGAAGCTTAAGTTATCCTGTTTCTATGACGTGTGCGTGTGTGAAGGGGTGACTGACACACACTCTACTTTTCAGTTTCCATATCCATATCTATGAGAAGAAAGGACAAATGATACAATAACCATCTGCTTGGGAAAAAGATGAATTGTGGCCTTTGGGATACTCAAACTTCTCCATCAATTTTAATTGTATTTTAAAACCTTCTTTTGGTTCGTGGAATTCCCATGGACTATTCCAGGGGGTACCAGGATTAGACAGAGAAAAACCAGCATACGTAGTACTGTATACTGATTAGGAAAAAGGACTAGGATGCACTATTTCTGTGAGGAACTACAACTGAACGAGGTTCTCTGATCCCGTCACTGTCTCCTCCCTGCTGAAGTACTGACACTCAGAATATTCATCTAAAGGTCCAGTGGTGATGACACCCATGAGACAATGTGATAGCAATGCCATGCCAGTAAAGCAACCATCTCTGCTTAGGTCACCCTATGTCCTCCCAGTTATCTTACAAGGAGTAACAGGAAATACAATATCCATGAACACACTGTTGAAACCATGCTCACTGTAAAAGTGATATAAAGAGGGAAATAGACTACTCTTCCCCACATTCCTAAAGGAGGCACTTTTTGCAGCATTCTTGACAAACGAGCCCCGTTTTAAACATTTAAATTTGTTCTAAAGGAACAAAGTACCTCCTAAAATACCTGCACAACAAATGCCAGCCATTGCTGATGTAGGCATTGCCTAACAGCTTCTAGAAAAACCTCCCAGTCACCATTCCTCACAGGTTGAGCATACCCTGGCTCAAAACAGAATATATCACCCTGTCCATCAGGAAAAGCCTAAAATCTGGTCAGCTCATAAGGATGGCTGTTTGGGGAATTGTTATAGAAGTGTGGATACTAATGTATCCATCTTTGTGACAAATCTCATCAAGCCCTAGGTATGCAAAGTAAATTGGTTTTTTAAGAGCTGCCCCACTAAAGCTTTCAAAAACTCAGAAACCCCAAAAAATCTCATTAAGTTAGAGATCTAAGAATCAAACCCTGTTGGCTGGGAAATTCCAGCAGAGGATTAATCCCAGGGTCATAGAAGTTACAGTAACAATCATGCACAGCATAAGGCAGCTAACAATCTACTTTCCATCTTCATGCATTGACCTTTTCCTGGAATTTCACATGAATGCAATGTTACAATATTTACAATTCTATAACTTTTTTGCACATGTTTTCTTCCATTTAGCATAATATTGCTTGGTTCATCTATGTTGTGGCATATGTCAGAACTTTGTTCTTTTTTTAGTGCTAGATAGTTTTCTCTATATGAGATAATTCACATTTTGTTTATCCATTCACAAATTGATGGAGATTTTGGTTGTTCTTATCTTTGATTATTTTGAGTAATAATATTATGAGTATTCACATACAAGTTATGTGTAGATATGTTTTTATTTCTCTTGGGTAAACTGCCAGAAATGAAAATATTGGATCATATGATAAATTTATGCTTAGTTTAAAAAAACCTGCAAATTATTTCCCAAACAGGATGGACTATTTTGCATTCCTTTCAATGATGCTGGAGGCTTCAAACTTCTTTATATCTTCATCAACATGTATTACTGTCTGTCTTTATTACATGCCAAGAGTTTTAAAATTCAGCTGATTTTTGAGCCCATTCAAATATGAATAGTTTTCATATGAATAAATACAAGCAGCAACCCCCCCATGCTATTGCTAAATTACTACAAATGTGTGCAGACTTAAAGACCTATTGGTAGTCAGTAATCATTCTCCCTATTACATAAATGATTCCAAATGACAACTTATCATTTGCTTAACCATTTAAAAATAGGCTACAGTTCTTCTCTCTGTTTCTTAACTATTTGATTACCTTTACTATAATATAGTATCAAAGTTTCAGTTGCAACCAAGAAAAAATAACCCAGAAGTGATGAAAGAAGAAATGATGACCCAGTTTTTCAACAGACACACCGAAAAGTATGTCGCCTGATGTTTCTAAAAAGGAAATGGAATCAGCTCAGACTATGGTAGCCAAATCTAGGCTGGGAGCTTTGCCTTCCCTCTCATTTCGTCAGTTACTGGTGGCTCCGCTGAAATAGAAAGGTTAGTCATTACTCAGTGGAAAATTTTGTTGAAGGGAAAAAATATATTATGGAGTCTCTTGTCCAGACCACAAATTATTTTACAAGTGACAATTAATTAGGAGCCACAACACATGCATAAGCCTTTTTTTTTTTTTTTTTTTTGCCATGCAGCAAAGCCTTGGTAAACCTACTTATTTCTTAGTATGTAACATTTGGAGGAGAGTACTGGAACATGGGAATTTCCCAAGAACTTTTATAGCGGATAAAGGGCACTTACGAATTTTGGGGGGGGAACACCTTCCCTTCGTTTAAGCCATGTGGAAAAACAGCAGAATAAAATGGATTTGCCTTATGTTGCCAAAAGCTCGTGCATTTTTGGAAGCATAGGATAGGTGAGACTGTTCCCACTTGGTTTGAAGACATATAATGATATTTTTCTCACTCTTGTAATATACAACATTGACCAACACAGCACTGTATTAGACTCAGATTCTTTAGTTTCCAATTCATTCAAAACACATTTATTGAACTTCAACTGTACATCAGGTGATGTATTTCCTGGAATTGTCGATTTGGATAATTTTTTTCTTATAGTACTTTCACAGTACTAAGGTTGCTCGAAGTGGGTGGCAAAAGGGTTGTGCATAGAAGACAGAAGAATCACAAGATAAAGCAAGAAGCTAAATCACAGAATCTCTGTTAAATATGAGAAAGAGTGGAACAGAGAAATTCTAATGTCCACTCCCTAGGTTTGTGACATCATTAGCCATCCCATTAAATGTTTTGTTGATGTTGGGGTGTTCTCTGCCCCTCCAAATTCAGAACTTTTCCAGGTTCAGTCAATGTCCGAGCCATCAGGCCAAGTGCTATTTTCAGCTCCAACAGCTCCCTTGTTTTGTGAGTTCAGCCCAGACAGGAAACCACCCAGTCTGGGAGGATTCAGTTAGATCCCGAAAGAGCACGCACACTCAGGTACAAGACCTTCACGGCAGCGACCATGTTCCAGTTAATCACACACTGCTGGGAAGTGAACAAGCAGCCATTGTTTCTTCAAGGGAGGAATTCCATGTCATATAACTTTATGTATATGTATACGTGTATGCATTATATGTGTGTGTATGTCTGTGCATGTAAACTTATGAGGGGTGGATCTAAAGGCATTTTATAAATGCTCTTGCTCCAGTCCATGTAGACCACATAGATTGCCTAGGAATTTTCATAGGGGATTTATGGAGCACTTAGAAGTAGTTTATATTCAGGAGGACGTTTGCTTTTCATTGGAAATGCTACTGGTTCGAGCTTTTGTGACTATGAAGGGAACAATACAGACTGTGTAGACAGCCAAATATAACTGTCACATACAGGCAGAGTTTTGATCTAGAATTGGAGAACTTCTTCAAGGTGTTCTTGACTTATCCATCATCTCCTGTCATGAGTAACAGAGTTTATCTAAGATTCCAATTAAGGAAATCCATCTGACATTCCTGGTCCTACCAGTGCCCATGGTGACATTAGAGATAGTAGAGTTAATCACATTATCCAATGTATATGCAATATTTGGGACATGCTTATACTAAAAATTATTTATTGTTTATCTGATATCCAAATTTAAGTTTCCTGAATTTTGTTTGGCAACTCTCATTGCCACTCATCACTTATAAATATTCATGTCTTGATTTCTTCATAAAAACCCTATTAGTGCTTCATCTTTATTCCCCTGTTCAGAGTTGGGAACAGAGCATGCATTAACTTTCCCGTTGCTCAGACAAAATATCCAATTCCTTCAGTTTAAAGGAGGAGATATTTATTTTGGCTCCTGGTTTTCAGACCAGGAAGCAGGGACAGAAAGGAGGATCCAGGGACAAAGAATATCCCTTTCTAGGTCATGCCCCCAATAACCCATCTCTTCTGACAAGCACCTACCCACTAACAACACATCCACTGCTGAACTCATCAGTGGATGAATCTACGGTATTGGTAAGCATAGCATCCCTATGATCCAATCACCTTTCAAAGCTCCACCTCTGAACAGGAGACTTTTAGGGGACATTTTAGATCTAAAGCATAACAGAGTAGGTCATCTAATGTTCACTGGGTGAATAGACAGATGAATTACTTATATAACCCAACTCTTCAATTCCTTTTAGGGCCCATACTTTACATAAAACATTAAATTGGAAGTTAATCGAGGGACTAATGTCAATGTGACCATTCAGTTACATGTGTTCAGATCAGAATATTTAATTCGAGTTAATTTCTACACTTGGGAGGGTCATGACTGAACTGGTGTAAAGTACTCTCCCAGCAGGGGAGTCAAAAATTTCTATTCGGTCATGAGTAGCTAACAGTTACTAAAGGCTCATAGTATACATTTACTTCTATTTTACATATATATTAAATATAAATAAATATATATTTATATTAACATTTAATTTCCACAAAACACTATGAAGCAGGAGTTTGACCCTCTTTCATGAATAAGACAAGTAAAATAGAGAAATTAGGTAATTTGTTCAAAATCGCACAACTGTTGACTAGTCCTGGGACTTGAAGCCAAGCAGCCTGACGCCAAAGTGTCTCGTGACTGCCCAGCTACAGAGCAACTCAAAGAGAAGGACACCATGTATCCAACTGTGCCAACTTTGTAGCTTTTGCTTCCGAAAGTAAGTGAATTCTTCCTGATGGTCCGTACCGCAACCTTCTTCCTCTACTGGCCAATACTGCTCTTGAATGTAGCTGGTCAGACTCTTCTCCAGGACAATGCCCTCCTGTGACTCGTAACCAACATTGCAAGGACTTTGCAAAATGGTAGCAGCAATTAAGAGAAACTTCCAGTGGAAGTTATGCCCTAAATTAAAGAACATAAGAAAATTCTCCTTACACCCCTCCTCCCACAAAAAAAGGAGCAGGGCAGAAAAGTAGGAATAACTCGTACAGTATAGGAAGACTTTTTTTTTTAAAATTTTTCCTGGCAGGGTGAGGAGAATGGGGATCATAGTACAAATTTCTCACAGACTGGAGACTCTCATCCAAGAGGTAAACAGATATCCACAAAGCAGAACAAAATTCACTTTATTAAAGATGACTCGGATGATCTCAAGTGACTCAGAGCATCTGTGTTCTGGGGAAGAAGAATATTTTTGGAAAATTCCTTAAAGTCATTTAATGTAGAGAAGTATAAAAATATTAGATGTCATGGTATTTTCTCTGCATTTGATAGAGATGTACTGCATCTTTATTATCCAATTTAAAACTAATATTTTAGGTGATGACAAGTTGAGAAGACTGGATTCACAGAACCAGAACTGGAAATTATCAACCCACCAAAAATCTAATTCAGCTTGACTGATGGCTGGAAGGAATGGGGTAAGAATGAATTAGCATTTGGAAAGCCACTTCACAAGCTATAATCAGCCAATTAGAAGGGAAAACTAATGTATTAAAGCATGAGATCCTTCAGTTAGAAAGAAGAAAGGGCAATGGCTTAACATTAAGAGACATTTCTAAAGAAAGGTGTTCAAAATATATTCAATATTTTTGTCATAACTACATTTAAAGGAAACTAAATAATTGTCCTATAATTATTTGAGTAAAATTTTCAGTAGGCAGGATAATTCTTATGATTCTTGGAACTTCATATCAAAAGGCTTTAAGTTCAATTTATAGCGATCTGTCTTGGTTTCTTTTCCATCTTCTACTCACATCTACCCACAGCGATCTGCTAGATTTTGGTGTCTTGGGGCTTAAGAACCATTAAAGAGAAATCTAACACTTTAGAAACATGAAGAGCCAGTGGAACAGCTTTTGTGTATTCATGTCCTAGGTTCCTCAGTCAAAATACTGGAGGCCTCCACACAGATCCTGCTTGACATGGCAACAGTCATCTTAGGTTATAAGTACTGTGGTTGCCCTGGAGTGGCCCTTGTCTATCTGCTCTCCTTACATAGTTTCTCAGGATTCTATAAACGGACAAAACCATGAGTGCTGTGTGGAGATTTGCCACCTCTTCCCATCAGTGTCTGGAACGTGCCTATCATTCTTGATACTAGATTCAGATAAACCAGGTGCATCCCAGTTTAGGAGAAGTCACATTTGTCCTGACCTTTATACAAGCCTCCTCCATTTGAACCAAATTATGGAGATTCACTCGTCTTGCTACCACCTAGGACCCTGCTTCTGTCTATAAGTACCCAGTAAATTACACTCCATGCAATCTTCAGTTTGCCTGCCTCTTTCTTTGATTTCGTAGCAAAACCAGTTGGGACCAGTTCTAAAACGCTATTTTTTCCAGAAAAGAACTCAAACCTCCATCACTCTTGACATTCTAACCTACTCCTGGAACTGCCTGCTCTATTTCTCCACCACCACCCTGCCCCTGGTCTTCTCATGGCCATGCCTAGTGAATACAAGGAAACCCAACACTTGGCTCAGGTGTGGAGTCAGCCAGGTCTATGGAGCCACTGCATCTCATCAGGATGCAAAACTTCGATGGACTCAGCCAGACTCTCAGCTTGTCACCTGGGTGAAGGTGAGGGAGAACACTCAGATCAGGCTTGCATAATGAGGATACAAGATCTCCATGCCCTGCCTACTCTTTCAAGGTAAGGAAACTCATTGGTAACATTATCAAAGGGGATTCGGCCAGAGAGAACTATTCTCTATGCTTTGATTCTATGTGTTCTCAAGTCCAAATGAATACCTTATTAAGAAATATTCACCCAGAAAAGAAACACTGATGGAGGAGCAGGACAGAGCATGGAATAGGAAAGAGGAAAGAAACAGACATGAGAGGCAGAGGGTGGGCACTGAGCTGAAGCCTAGTGCTGATCAAGATGCTGAACCTCTGCCAGGCCATGCTGTTGTTTTCTAAGGCTCCATTTCATTAAGACCACGAGTTGGGCGAGGTTCCCTCCTGACCACGGAGCCAATATGCTTCTCTCTTATTGCTACCATTGGGAGGGGAAGAAAAAAAAAATATTTGGCATCACGGCTTAGACAAATTTACATTTCATTGTGGAAGATTTGTGTTTGTTCAACTTTACTCTGTTTCAGTGTGTTCCAGCTAAAGAACATTTTTATCCTTCTTCCTTACTGTGGTAGAGACCAAGAGGAAGAGAGAAGAAAGATAGGAAGATGGAGAGGGTGGGGGAGGGACAGAGAGACTCTAGGCTCTTCAGGTTAAATGAGTATTGCTGTTCCCTTAGAAAGTGGTAAGTTTCCCACGAGAGAACAAAGACTTGGAATTTGGATGAAACTGTTTCTTGATCGCTTACCATTTCAAATGTAGAGAGCAAAGAAGGACCCATGATAGGTTAAATTCTTTTAAAAACAGAAAACCTTATATAAGACTGAATTCAACACAAGTAGGTCTACCTTGGTTCCTACCCAAAATATAAGCCCTTGTTTCTGAAATTCCAAAAGAACCTCACTATAAAGCAACTGTACCCATCAGTCTGTTCAATGTCTTGATCTTAGAAAAGAATGCTAATAGAATGCTTCAAACTGGGTCAATTGGACACAATAGTTCAGCCCGTGTTGGACTGACTCATGGTAACCCTGTTCCTCATTTATCTTTGTATTTTCCAGTGGGATCGATAGTGTATTTCAGGAGGGCTCTGTATCAAGCTGCACATGATAGAAAAAGAAAGGCAATAAACCAGATGGAAAATAAAAATCCCGTCTTGGAAACTGGCTTTAGTAAAGACTGTAATATTTAATGACAACAAAAAATTCTAAATAAACAAAGTAGGACTGCAAGTCTTAAATTGAAATCAGAACCAATTTCTCAGTCACCTTATCAGGTCTGATCCAAGCCCCAAGATGGAGTTAAAGTGAGTGAAGTTAGGCGAGCTAGAAAATCAGATCCTCAGAGTATGCGAAGCCCACCCTTCTCAATTTCTTATGTCTTTGGAAAAGGTCTGCTGCATTTGGAGCTATTTGACTTTTTAAAAAGTGGTGACTATTGACTTCATTTCCCTTAAAAGTATAGACAGAGATATATACATGTATAGTTCCACAAATACACATTCCAAATAAATTAGGAAATGATATAATTAGTTTAACATGGTGGTTGCAGTCACTTAAATAAAAATAATCTTAAAAGGAAGAAAACTATAACTGCCTGTTTCTGGTTCTTTGACAAAAGAATGGAAAAGACTCCATATAGATTTTCCCTATTAATGACTTCTGCTTTTGTAAACTGACTCTCCTCCATTCTGATAAAAAATGACCAAAATTGGTTTGGCCAAGTATCTAAGTTGTGGAATATTTCAGACAATTTTTAGATATTGTCTGCTCTCTGTCCTACACAGAAGGAAAATGAGAACTAGTCGGCAAGGAAGAATGGAAAAGAAGGAGAAAATTGAGGAGGAGGAAGAAGCAGGAGAAAGAAGAAAAGTAGGAGGATGAAGTTGAGAAAAGAAAACAATTGTATTGTGATACCAGAAAGAGGTGATGCATTTCCACCGATTATCACCAAGAAATTACCAATGCAATCCTTTCACCAAGCTCAGTACACATGCATGACTTAGATCCACCTTTAAGCCATTTCTGAAATGAATGGTTCATATTCCAGCTCAAACCCAAGCTTTATGTTGTCACCCTGTGCTCTCCTCTCTTGATTCAAACTGAATTCCAAGTCCTTTCCATTTCCTTAGGAGAGGCTCAAAAATGTCTTGACAATAGCACACTGAGGCTTACTATATGTCAAGAGGATGTATATGTCAGGCCTTGTACATCGTTTCTTATTTTTGTTTATTAGTACATTCCTTGTGGGGAGTTGGTACATGTTCATAACACATCTTAGTTTCCTTTTTCATTCCCTTTCCTTTCCTTTCCTCCCCTCTCCACCCATCTCTGGATCACTTTCTCTTTATTGAGGAGGGTACATGTTTGTCGTACATAATATTTATATTCCTTGTGTGGAATTGGTACATGTACATAACATATCCCAAATCCCCTTTTTTTTCATCCTTATCCCTCCCCTGCCTTCTCCTTCCTCTACTTCTCTTCTGTTATAAAAAAAAAAAAGATAAACTTGTAGGAAAATGGATGCACTTTGAGACCATAACTTTAAATGAAATAAATCAACACACAAGCTTAAGTATCATGTGGTTTCTCTTATATAAGAAACAGTGTGCATTCTTTTATTTCAATGAATTTGTGTAAGAGTTACAAAAATTTTCTTCATCAATATTCAAAGTAGCAGAGAAATTACAAAACAGAAATTAAAAAGAATCAGCATTAAGTTGGTATCAGTAAGTTGATGAGAGAAGTGTGGAGTCTTCATTTGATCAGAACTTTCTCAGTGACTGCCAAAGTCAACCACATCCCTAGAATTCCACACCAGCCTCACCTAATCTAATACTGTTCTGTGCTGACAGAAAACAGGAAAAAGGGTGGCTGACGTGCATATTTCTCAGGTGGCTTTTGTTCTAAGAATTATGTTGGCTTCTGGAAGAAAAAGTTGATGAACAAACAGACATGCTCATTGGTTTTATAGCTTTTGTGTCTAAAAGGTAAGAGCTCCAATCAGCAAATAAGCATCCAAATTGTGTCATATCCTATAAAAGGAAAGTGCTGAGTGTTATGAGATCACAAAGTGAGAAGCCTTCATTTGGATAAGGTAGAGAGAATGAAAGTATCAGTATGAAGATCTGAATATCTTATTTCAAAGTCTGATTTCCCCATGCCTACTCAAAATCTCAAAGAAGTAGCCAAAAAGATGATTAATGGAACAGATTAGAAGACGTAGAAACAACTCCAAATACACTCAGCCACATTATTTTTGACAAAGGGGCCAAACACCTTAACTAGAAGAAAGATAGCCTTTTTAATTAATGGCGCTGGAAAAACTGGCTGTCTACATGCCAAGGGATAAAGCTAGACCCATGTCTCTCACCATGCACTAAACTAAAATCAAAATGGATCAAAGATCTAACTATTAGAACAGAAACACTAAATCTGCTGAAAGAGATAATAAGTGGAATTCTTGAGGACATAGGTGTAGACAAAAACTATATGAACAAAACCCTGATAGCATGGGAAACATTGCAATGAATCAACAACTGGAATCTCATCTTATTAAAAAGCTTTTGGACCACAAAAGAAATCACCTACAGAGTGAAGAGACAACCAAGAGAGTGGAAAAAATTTTTACCATCTGTTCATCAGACAAAAGACTAATATCTAGAATACATAAAGAACTGAAAAAAATCAAACCCCTCAAATTTAAAGACCCAATCTAAAAATGGGTGTCTGAGATGAATAAACATTTCTCAGATGAAGAAATACAAACGGCAAAAAAATATATGCAAAAATGTTCAACATCACTGGTCATTAGAGAGATGCAAATTAAAACAAGCTGAGATTCCACTCACTCCAGAAAGAATGGCTGTTATCATGAAATCAACCAGTAACAAATACTGGGAAGGCTGTGGGGAAAATGGAATCCTTTTCCATTGTTGGTGGGAGTGCAGACAGGTGCAACCACTGTGGAAATAAATCACTGTGGAGATTCCTCAAAAAACTAGAGGTTTTTTTGGACTAGAGGTCAAACGGACTAGAGTTTCCATTTGACCCAGCTATCCTCCTTCTTGGTGTCTTCCCAAAAGAATTAAAACCATCGTACCATAGCTATATACGCACATTTGTGTTTATAGCAGCACAGTTTTAAGAAATAAATCTTGGTAACAGCCCAAATGCCAGTCAACCAATGAATGGATAAAGAAGATGTGGCTTTTTAATATGATGGAGTACTACTCAGCCATAAGGATAAACTAGAGACATTTCCAGGTAAATGGATGCACCTTGAGACCATACATACTCTTAAGTGAAATAAATCAGACACATATGTATAAATATTACACTGTTTTTCTGGTATGAGAAACTGAAAGTGTAAATAAGAACCAGAATGTACAATAGATAATGTGAAATAGGAAGAAAATATTCAAATGGGAAGGGCACTGGGAGGAGGAAGGAAGGGAAAAGGGGAAAAAAAAACATAAAAAGAAGGAAAAAATGGAAACAAAGTTTTTGTAAATAAGGAGGGGAAAATGGGTTGAAGGGAGGGGAAGCGAATGGGAAAAAATAAGAATCAAGATATGTCATGTACAGGTACAAATTCCATATGATGAATGTGATCATTGTGTGTACCTAAATGATACAAAAAAACTTATTAACCAAAAATACAATCTGAGTGATGAGGGGAATAGAAGTTAATTAACTTTTTGGATTTTAATTTTTGTTTTGTTTTGAGGAAATGTTTTTTCCCTTTCAGGTAGACAGGATGCAAGATTCTTTTTAGAAAAAAAATCAACAACAAAGAGCAGACAGAACCTTGCAAAATTGGAAGTCAAAATGAGGCACCTATAATTAAGCAGTGAAGTAGCCGAGAGGGAATTTCTACCCTTAGATGGGATGAGTTCTCCTTGCTCAAGTCCTGGTGGTGAAGTGACATCAGGTGACAGAGACAAAATGTCATCCAAAAGCCTCTAAGCTGGAGGCAAAAGCTTTTGGTCTTTATTACAATTCTCAGGAGTCTACATCCTGTTTTCACCCAGACTGTGAACTCCACTGCACAGCTAATCTAAGTGGGAATGTCCCTTGCAGGGTCTTTGGGTCTCTATGATAGGCTGCTTACTACTTTAGTAGCCCCTTGGTACATCACTGATGTACTCATAAGGGACATTATGCAAGAGGGTCCAGCTCCTGATGCCTGCTGAATTCAAATATTACCACTTTGCACTTTGAACTTCCATGCAGGAAAAATGGTATTAGAGACTTTAACCCATCTTATCTGTACAAGAACCAAGACTAGAAATCAGGCTTTTTGATTCCTTGTCTTAAATCCTTCTCAAAGTATTTTTATGTCTGTGGGTAAGAGGAGAAAATGTACTTTCTTTTTTCCAAATTTGAAGTTTGTAAAATATTATGTGGCCTTATTTAAATTGCAATGTTACTTTATACAATTTATTTGTATTATTAAAAACTGATCAAGTTAAATGACTGGTAAAATATGTAGTATAGCATCAAACAAATGTAAGGAAGGTTTAAATCCATTTCCAGTACCTGAAATTACAGAATGCCCCCTATTCACTAGGAAAATGGGAAGGGTTGGTTTGCCATTGTAAGAGTCATTTTAAAAATACACAAAATGCATTTAACCTAACATAAGCTGTAAGTAGAAACCAGGTTAGACTAAATGTCTTATTAAACTGCCTTTATTAAGTGCTCTGAGAACCCAGTATGTAGAATCACGAATCCAGACTTGAAACTGGTCATTCAGTCCAACTCCTTATCAGAAAAAGGTCTCACTACTTCCTCGACAGCCCATTAGACAGTTTTGAATTTGAAAAGCTGCATTTCAGAAAACCACCAAGAAAGAAAGACAAGATAATCACCAACCCAAAAATTCTATGTAGAGAATAGACAAGTTACCAAGAACATAATATAGCCTGTACCAACACAGTCCAATTTTTAAAAATGATCCATTAAGTGAATAGAATATTGTCATAAAGGGAGCAGGACCTATGTAGAGTTAGTATATCCTCATTGGTTAACAAGTATGTATTGAGTACGTATATACCTACCATGCTCTAAGCATTAGGGATAAAGTCATGAATAAAATGGATTAAATAAGTAGCTTATAACACACTGGTTTGTACAAGAAGAGTTTATGTAAGAGTCGCTAATAACAGCAAGCATTTCCATGCTGCTATCTGCCAGGTATTGTCCTAAATGATTTGTGCATATTAATGTAGTTTATTTTCACAATAGCGCTCTTTGGAAGAAAATGTTATCACCTTGTCATATCCCTCTGTGGGAAAAGGCCAAGGCATTTGTCCCCATTGTCCCGTAGACCTTTCCCGATGCCACTCATTGCTCATGCAGCCAGCTGGCTTCCAAGTGTCTTCTATTACTGTGATACTCAGTCATGTCCTAAAAAAGAGGTAAGGAGAACCTTCTGGGTCTTAGGAAAAATACCAACGACGATATGTGATGCTGTTATGGTTTAGGTATGATTAGTGCCCCCAGAGGGCTCATTGTATTAAAGGCTTGGCTGCTGATGGACTTGTGAGAAGTGATTGAATCAAAAGGGCTCTATCTCCATCAGTGGATTAATCTACTGAAAAGATCATAATTTGATGGGATTATAGGGAGGTGATGGACATAGGAGGGGGAGCCTATTTGAAGAAAGAAATGAGAGCATGACCTTGGGAGCTTCCCTGGTCCCTGGCCCCTTCCACTCCTGCTCTGGTTCCTTCCCTCTCTGCTTCCTGGCTGCCATAGTGTGAGCAGCTTTCTTCTGCTATGTCCTTCAGCCATGATGTTTCTCCTCTGCCACAGGTTTAAAAGCAATGGAGCCAGTGAACCATGGACTGAAGCCTCTGAAACTGTGAGCCAAAATAAATCTTATTTCCTGAAAGTGGATTTATGTCAGATATTTTGTCACAGTGACAGAAAACTGACTAATACAGATGTCAAATTCAGTTTTAAGGGTGGAATCTGTAAAGGTTTCCTAGAGGAAGAGACTTGAAGCTATGGACTGGTAGTCATATGAGAAACAGACAAATGAAGTTTGCTGCAGATGGAGGGAGAAAAGGGAAGTGATTCCACCAAAGGAAATAACAGGTGTTCAGGCCTGGGACAGTAAGACAGCTTGGCATGTGTAGGAACAGAGGAAAACAGTGTGCCTGAATCCCTGAAAGACAACAGAGCCAGGATCAAGCAGAAATAGATTACAACATAGTAGAGACACATTCATGCTTCACTGCTGCTTATATCATACCCTCATTCATGGATTGATTGATTGATTCAACTGCCATTCATTGACAAAAATGTGTTAGTCACTCCACAAGAGTTCCTTCTACAGCACCCCTGTCCCTAACATGCTTCTTGTTCCGGGTGCATGAGAATTTGGAAGACTAAGAACATGCAAAAAGCACCATAACTTTGAAGATGAAATACAATATTGTAGTCTTTGTAAATAGGGAAGGGTGGAGGGAGTGAAGGGAGGGCAGAGGAATGGGGAAAAAATAAGAACCAAGATACATCATGTAAAGGTATAAGATCCCAATGATGAATGTAACTGTATTGTATACCTAAAATGTACCAATAAACTTAATGAAAAAAAATGAAAGAAAGAAAGAAAAAGAAATACAATATTGTAGGGCCAGGGAAATAGCTCAGTGGCCGCACACCTGCCTGGCAAGCACAAGGTCCCAAGTTCAATTCCCAGTACCAAGAAAAAAAAAAAGGAAGAAATACAATATTGTAAATACGTTATTTCTTCCCAAATCAATCTATAATTAATCTACATGATTAATGTTTACTACTCAAAACAACAAAAATGTACTTTTAAAACTTGAAAGAGTTATTCTAAAGTTTTTCTGGGGAAAATATGCAAAAAAGACCCATCATTTCTGAAAAACAAGTATAAACAATTTGGGGAGAGAGCCAACAGATAATAAAATGTATCCAAAGGCCATAACTTCAAAATAAATACTACGGTTAAGAATAGACAGCTGGTCACCTCATGACAGCTGGCCTGAAATTAAAGTCAGTATCAAAAAATCATTTAAAACTCACTCATTATAGATAAAAACAATACTATGTTAATTTTCATTTCTTTAACCTCCATTAAGAAAGAGCATTTTCATATTTCTGTTGGCCAATTGTAGTTTTATTTTTGAGAATAGTTCGTTCCCTTTGCCTATATTTCTATTACTTGAGGCTTTATTCATGGATGTGTTTGAAATCTTTTGGTAGGGACAATATTGTTTACTAGCATTTATTTCTGTTACACATGAATCCATGCATTCATTTTAATTTGGTGACATACCTGAAGACTTCCTCTCTACTTACAGCCACCCAAAGCCTCAGTGCCCACACGTGTGTACTTACGCACACATACTCACCTGTCTATATCACCATTCTTTATCTTCCCACATAACAGAGAAGAAGGACAACAGACTCAGGCGAAATGTTTCAGATCCTTCATTACCCAAGTCCTAATTGCCACAAGTGACATCTAGACAAAATAGTTTCCTTTTATAAGCAACCCTATACTGCCTGAATAACATCAAAATTAGAATATTTTTTTAAAGTCTTTTAAATAGGAAGGGTGGAGGGGGTGAAGGAAAGACTGGGAATGCAGAAAAAATAAGAACCAAGATACATCATGCACAGGTACAAGGACCCAATGATAAATGTAAACGTATTGTATACCTAAAATGTACCAATAAAAGAATTTAAGCAAAATAAATAAATAATAAAACAATAGTCATAAAACAGTGTGCCAATTTAAAGAAAAATTTCCACATCTGGTATAGACTTTACATTTTTATTGTAAAATTACTGTGAAAAGTAAAGTTTTAATGGTTCAGTTTATCTACAAGGTTTTTCAGATAGTGTTTCTAGGATATACTGTTATTTATGCACATCTAGAGAGATTGCAAGGATAATGCAAGGTATAATAAATAATATCTTTGAAGACAAAAGTATCCGCCCCTGCTTTTACTAATTTGGGGTTTTTAATTAAAATCATAACATAAGGAACTCAAAATAGGACCTGTTCATAGGGCGTCCCATATGCAATAAAAATTGGATTGGTTGACTTTGAGAAAAGTGCATTTTTTAAGGATCAGCTAGGACCTGGATTTGCACAACTTAGCTTTTGTGTCTACACCTTAAGTAGCTTCCTTCCATGAGTGGGTTCTTCTCTGGAAATTTTTGTTAGTATTTTACCTCAGAACAGAATATAAGTGTTAGTAGTCTTCATATTATCTAAATAGTAATATGACTATCAGAAATTAAGTAAAGTAGCTACTGGGATGAGAAGAAAAATTCCCAACCAGAAAATGAACATAAAATACTTTTTGAAAAGCTGATACAAAAACAGAAACTATAACGAAATAAGATGTCAGAATTAAAACCAAATGTAACTTCTACTAAAGTAAATGTAAAAATGATAGAACCTATTTCTTGAAATCTCAGATTATATTAAAATACTGGAAACGAAACAAAACAAAAAAGAAAAGTTTCCACTTAAAAATATTTGTACTTACAAGTCATATTTTCCTCTGCCCATCTCGATGATTTAAAAACTGGAAATCATACTTTATTCTCCATAAAGATTATTCCCGTAAGATTCAATGATATCTTAGGGTAGATACATTAACTACGCAGAGAGCTTGACTCCACATGCCTACTATCTGAATAAATAAACAAAGATGTCTCACACCAATGTGCTTATTCACAACACTAAATCCAATGTCTATAACTCTCTGTCCCTTGGAGTTGATTGACTTCTATCCCCAAAGCTCCTCCAGGGTTGGGTGCCCACCAGAATCCTAGATTACAGAATGTGGTATATTTATCTAATGAAATATGAGCTGTGGGTACCGTGAACCATGCCTTGCCACAGACACCCTATCCATTTGCTGAAAATAATCAATCTCCAGAAAATAAAAGTCCAAGGAAACATTAAAATTGGGTACATGCCGAGGATTAACAAGGGCAGAACAGCAGTTATTTGATTGAGTTGGAGTCAGTGCACCGGTAAAGGATTTGGTCATTTACCATCGACCTAAAAAATGCATTTGTCATAAAAAGGCTGGAGTTGGAGTCTACACAGAACCAGGCAGGTTACACAGAGCTGTCTCTTGGATGGGAAATGATGCATTTGCTGTGATGGTGGATCATTCCTATTCCTGGTCAGACTGATGCTCCAGGTTGGTCACCTTGGTAAGAGAACCTCCACAGCAGTCCATGATCCCACACCGTACTCTTAATCTTCCCTGAAAATAATATTACTAACATCTGCAGTCATAACAGTAATGACACGGAACATTTGTGTGCTTATGATATGCCAGGAACTGTCATCGTTGTGTTTCAAATAAGAAAACTCATGTAGCCCTCCTCAGAATCCTTTGACATGGTTCTTATTACTCATACCTAATGGACTCATTCATAAATGGAGGCTCACAGGAGACAAGTCACTAGGAAACTATGGAAACGAAGACTGCAGCCCAAGCCTCTGCAGCTCCAAACCCAGGGTCCCCTCTCACAGGGCCACATGGCTGGGAAGCCCGGCATACTGGGTGTCTGTCCTGGTACACTCCATTGTCTTGACTAAGAAAACACTCTCTCCCAGCTTGAACAATGCCCAGCTCAGCTGGAGGAATCAAACATAAGCTAAGAGGATGGGGGAAATGTTTCCGATGGCAGCACCTCTTCTGGGTATGGAGGAAGGGTAGAAGGTGAAAATCCAAAGTTGGCTCTCCTTAGATGAGGAACCTAGGAGGAGAACGCAGATGGCCAGCACCAGGCATCTGCCTTTCTATCCTTGCTCTATTCCCTCTCAACATTTTCCAGAGAAATGACTCTTGAAGAAAAGGCTCAGGTGGAAAATTATGCAAAAGAATAATAATAATAAAAAAAGCATGAGCAGAAGCTGAAGTAACACTGAGAATCTATGTTGCTGTGGACTTCCTAAGTTTCATTCTAGATAACATCCACATTCGCTCTAGAGTCAGCTTGACTTTGGGGGCATCAAGACTCTGACTTAAACTTTTTATCTACAAACATAAGGTATGAATAGAACCAATTGCATGAGGTCATTATCTGGATTTAATTAAATAATGCTGTGAAAGATCTCAATACATAAAAAGGATCTGGTGCAGGAGTAGTAGTAGTAGTAGTAGTAGTAGTAGTAGTATGTTCCTTAGGTCCTCCTCTTAGCTGTCTTGGTGCAGGATGCAGACTCTGCTCTTCACCTGCTGTACAAATCCAGGGCTCACACCCTCTTTGGTAAGCAGAGATGTCTGGCTGGGCCAGGCCAGGTAGGAGGCAGGTGAGTAGCAGAGAGTCAATTCTCCTGCTAGCTTTTAAAATTATTTACCATTCTTACCAAGGTTCAGATATGGCCGAAAACAAGTGGCCTTATCTTGATCTTTTTTTTTTTTTTTTGAAGGAAAAGCACAGCTAATCTCAATTCTATTTTTTCTTCACAAAAACAATGAACAGCTCCCCGCTTAGAATGTCAGCCACCCACCCTCAGCTGTCTGATGTTCAGGCTGAGGTGCTACCTCCTTTCAAGATTTGTTTTCTCTGTCCATTATCTGGTTACCATCTTCAACATATTCTTAACTGTTTTCATGTGCTTTTCCTTAAAACCAGTTGACCAAATTGTTGGAAAAAAATTAAGGGCCTGGTAGGGGGGGAATGAAGGTTGATAAAATGCAGTCCATAAAACTCGAGTTGGAAATGAAGATGTTTAACTTGGAATGATAGTGAGAGATTTATACAGAAGTAGAAAGGGTCAGAGCTGGGATAAGACTACTGGGAGAGAGCAGGAAAAGGAGTCTGATTCCCAGAGGCTGTCTGGGTTTCTGGATGCTAAGCCATCCTGCTCACCAAAGAGACCGTTCCACTTGGATCCGGAACTTCATCGCATTACCCTAAGTTCATAAGCATCACCTTCTAATTATATTTGTAAAATGGAGAATCACCACCGAAGAGTTTACATATCAAAACAGTGTCTTTCCAAACAGAATTCTCAAAGATAGACAGCATAAGCCAGTAAAAAAACTCGGATCAGCAACATTATGGAAGCATAATCCAAATAAAATAAACCCAGGGGGTTTCCTCCGCTGCTGACCTTGAATCACAAATTATATTTCTTATCCCACACACTGAGACTTTTCCCAGTGCAGCCCCAGAGATGAAGCGGAAGTGTCAGCTTCAATATTAGAATTTAATTTTACATTTCCTTCAGCGGATCACTAATTCCAAGGTTCAGCATGCCTAAATGTTCTGTGGTCGGGTGGATTTTAGTGGTCTTTAAGAGATTACCTCAAATGCAAAAATCTCTCCATACCAGACCAGAAATATTTCAAAAGAAAAGTAAAACGTCCCTACTGCTTTGTAATTTAGCTTTCAAGAATTTACATTACTTAGAAACATATTTTGGTATCACGATTGTGCCAGGTTTCGGGATGGGAGATGCTCTATTCTTGCTTTTCCCACAAGGAGTCATCAGCCAAGTATTTATTGAGCCTTTGAGTCATACATAGCAATGTACAAAGGCAGTTGGAGAACACAAGGCAAAGGAGACAGCTCCCTGCCCTCAGGGGGCTCATGGTTTAATTGGGAGGCCTTTGTGCCTTGTCTTCTACTTACTATTATTATTTTATCTCCCCTGCATGGACAGTTGTTTGACATACTGTCAAGTAGCAGAAGAATGTCCTAAATCAACTCATTCCAGTTTCATGGAATGACTTCAATCACTGGTCACAGGGTCTTACTATGTGCATGCAACTGTTTATGGGAAGTTGCTGAAGTATGTTTATTTTATAAGGTGAAGGACACAGATGCCTATGTAGCAGGGACACGAGTGAGGTTGAAATCAATGAGCAAGAGCTGAGGAGAGGGTGGAGGCTGAGCAGTAGCCAGTAAGGCCTGAGGGAGGGAATGGCCAGGCAGTGGCATGGAGACCAGAGGAAGGAATTTCGGTTCCAAGCAGGGAGGGTAATACATGCAGGGACACGCAGGCAGAAGGAGCCCGGCTGTACAGGGGCCGCTCAGGTGAGCGGGCCAGCTGTTCTCTTTGCTTTGGCTGAGACCAACCTGTGAGGAGATGCTTTTGCAGTGAACTTGCAAGTATGGGAAACAGAAAGCGTTTTGTCCCCTTCGGAGAGTGTCCCATTTTCCACTCAGGACCAATTTGCGTGCCACAGCCCTGACTCTGCGATCCTCCTTCAATGGATGTCTATGTTCTCGCCAGGAAGGGCAGCCCTGGCTAAATGTTATGGTTTGGAATGATCCTTCACAAGGATGGAAAACCGAGTTAATTCAATTAAGGTCCAGGGTCCTGGACTTTGAACCAGCCACAGTCTCAATTTTAGGAGAAGATGAAAAGTTAATTATTTGCCGAGTTTGAATGAAATCGACTTTGAAAATCGCTTTCCAAAACAGTAATTTCCACCTCAGCTTCCCTGTGGAAAATCAATGCAGGTTGAACCAGGGTCATAAAGAGAACCTAGGGAGTGGGGGTTTGTGATGGGGTACAGCAGCCCCTGCTCATCTACCTCCACACTGTGTTCGAAGGGCTGAGTGAGGCCTGGAAGGGGAACAGGCCGGTGTTTACCCTCAGAGCTACTTTGAACAGGAGAAAGAAATATATAAGCAGAATACAGAAAATCACGGCTTTACAGTGCCTTTTAGGGAACAGCCTTGGTAATAATTCATTCGATGGGTTTTGCCTTTCTAACTGGCAGCTTTGTTGCTGCTTCAACATTATGTTATTTAAGTTCAATATTTTAACTTTAAAACTTATGCACGCACATGTTTGTATGTAGATATAACCATAAAACTACTCTACTGATGGAGTAAATATAAAAAAACTAAAGTCACCCTTAAGTTCATTGGCCAAGTAATAAGCTGATGATTTTAGTGTACATACTTCCAAAAACTGTTTAAGTGTTCAAACAGTGGCACATGCAGGCATTAACACCACACATAACAAAGCACAAGAATATATTAAAATAGTTATGCTTCTGGCTTTGTTTTGATTTTCACAATGATATGCCATAGACTTATTTCCATGTAAACTGGGATAGCCTAAGGATAAAACACATGAAATTTGGAAAGAAAACATCGGAGTTAACTGAGAAAACATCTCAATACTCTAAACTCCAGTAAAAATACAACCAATCTTTGGGATGGCTCTGAAGTTTAAATAGAACACTGTATGTAAGGCTCTTGGTATCAAAACATAGTGTGTTCAGTAAATGTTAACCATTGTCTTAGCATTAATGAACAAAGATTTGTGTCTTCCTTTTTAATGACAGCAAAATATTCCATTGCTTTCAAGATGTATCATGATTTATTTATTAGTAGGCCCTTCTTGATGGACATTTAGCTTGTCTTCACTTTTATAAATGGATCTGCAAGGAATATTCTATATAGGTAATTTTGGCAGCTTTGCTATATAGGTAGAGGACATTGGAAAGAAATATTTTCTGAAAATAAGAAATACCATGGCCCCCTTCTCTCTCAAAAGTTATTTTAACCTAAGTAAGAAATTTAATTAAGTAATCCATAGGAACATGCTGGAAATGCTATTCCGGGATCCGAACCAAATATTTGCAAGTCAACATTCTCCTGGCAAAAACAGTAGACTGAAAGTTAGGAGAACTCAGCTCCAGCTCAGCTCTAGGGCAACATCGCTCCAAATGAACAACAAATTTTTAAAGCCTCATTTTTTTCTCTTCTGTAAAAAAAAAATAGTTGAGTAAAATGAACTAGAAGATCTCTTTAGATAACTGTGGAACTCATGCTCCATATGTGTTACTTGACAGGAAATCTACCATAGAGGCAATGAGAAAACCCAAGTCTTAAAAGAACTGGGCCTAGAGGATATCATGGTCTTTGCAATCAGCTCTAATGAAGCAAGATGAAGTGTGAATCGCAATATTTTCTCTCTATCCCTATGTTGAACTTTGGATAATCATTGTTACCTCCAGTTCCAGAATACATGAGGGATGGAAATTCACAAGCCTGGAAAGTGCTTGGAAATATCTAGCAAGCATTACTGAACCTTACAACCTACATGAAAAACTTCAAAGACCTGGGGTGGGGCCGTAAGAAAGCTAAGATACGGTTTCTTGCTTTAGAATTGCTACCATGTGGTGAGAGAGGAAAAGCATGCCTATTGAGAGATCTCTGAAAATAAAAAGTTTGATTGTTTATGAATTTATAAACTTCCTTATTTCCAAATGATTTATGACAGTTTAGAAAATTGCATATAATACAAAAAATGCATAGAAATAAGGAAAACAATACTAACAAAATGACAAATACTGGTGGGACCTTAAGGTAGGAACAGGGTAGATACACCAAATCTAGTCAAAGAAGTACTGTGCACTACATCTATAAGAATTCTGCCAATCAGTAGGAAGAGGGAATTGGCTACATAAGGAGAGACAGACATACGTATATTTATTAATGTTATAGGGATCAGAGTGGTAACACTAAATGCTTATTCAGACCTTGCTTTGTGATAAAGCAGGTAACATCCTCAGAATTTTACTTATAGACTAATTCACTTAACTTCACACTGAACTGTGAAGCAGGCAGAAACAGGCACAGAGTGGTCAAATAACTCACCCAGGTAGGCAGCTGGAGAACTAGGGTCCAGCTCTTAGCAGTTCTCCACATCTCCGTGGCTGCCCGCACTCCATATTCATAGCAAGAGTCACTAAACCTTTTTCCTATTATCTCTGGGTAGTAGGGGAAAGGGAGAACATTTTAAAAGATTCAGGCCAGCATCTCAGGAAACAGGAATTGTGGGGAGGCTAGCAGCTGTCTCAAGATCTCCTGAAGACTCCAAAGCAAGAGTTGCATCCAAACTCAGCTCTATTTCCACACCACACAAAGATACTGACCTTCTAGAATCCATAGGTCAAAAAGAAAGGAGCAGAGTTACACTTTTTCCTTTGCATATATTTTTATATGCCTGCAAAATTCAGAATTCCTTTTAGGAAAATGGTACCCACTGCAGCATGTGTGCCGCCTTCATTTTCCCCTTTGTCCTCTTACCCTCCCATCCCTAAAGTTGCAGATCCACTAACTTCAGATGGGAAGGACATAGCAGCAAATGGCAGAAGGCTGGAGAGAGGGCAGAGTGGAGGACGATCAAGGGAACTGGCTTTAGTGCTTCTTCCTTGGTGATTCCTGCCATGACACTAAATTGTAAACCACACAAACCCGTTCTCATTAACAGCCTGGTGACAGATATGAGAAAGGTTACTCATCTGAAGCCACGGGAGCTTCCTTTTCTCTAAGAATCCCAGGCACACAAGAAAGACTCTGCTAGCAGCATTTTCAGAGTACTCATTCACTTGAAAATCAGATCCGTGGAAGGTTGACAGCATTCTATGGGAAATCTGGGCAGCCTTTCAAGGAGAAGGCTCTAAATGCGGTCATTGATGCAGTGATTAAGGAGAATAATTATCTCTTCCCTTTATTCTTCCACAGAGAATTGCTAGAGGCCAAGAACTGATTAGTGCTAGCTAACAATCCCCCTCTGCCCTCAGTGGTACCACATCCCCCTTCCCCAGTGGCTCCCAAATGTAACGGGCATAATATTTTTCAGCTGAACTAATTCATGAAGCTATAAAAGTAGCAGCCTTGCTGGCCATTCACCATTTGGGATTTAAAAACTCAAGAATAGGAGATTAGGCAGTGTCTTGGCTTTCTATACTGTTACTACAATTAAATACACAGCCCCAAGTGAATTAATCACCTTGGTGCTGGCTGAAATAACGCAAGAATCTAAGTGAGATTTTGAAAGATGTTTAGACTAATTTGGATGGACTAGGAATTGCTAATGATTTTCATAGCTAATACTTTCGGCTCCCTCCTTCCAAAGCAAATACATGTGTGTGTATGCACACACACACACACACACACACACACATATACCTTAGTATAATACTGGGTGGTTCTTAGTTGTATAGACCTTATCTTGCAAAATAAATTTTTTACCTCTCTGCTTATATATATCTCAATACAGCTCAGGAGATAGGAAGACTAAATGAAGCGTAATTGATATTTCTTTTCCAAAATTGAATACTCATAGTTCATTTTATCATGAGGTCTTGGACCAGAGCCTTCAAGAACTGTCAAGTCAGACAAGATATCAATGTGACAAAATGACCACAGTTTACATGAGGATAGTCAGAAAATCTTAAACTCTAGAGACATACAGAACATCACACAGAAAAGTCAGAACATCAATTCTGCATATTTCTAAAGAGGCCTCTTAGAAAGTTAAGAGAGAGACAGAGTTAAAGGATAGCAGTTTGTGCAAGAATAGCTAAAGTTGTTATTTAAGAAAAAACTTTTTCCCCAAATTTATTAAAGGTATAATTGACAAATAAAAATTATATATATTTACAGTGTACAATGAGATGTTTTGACATATATTACACTGTGAAACAATTAATCAAGCTAATTGACATAACTGTCACTTTACATATCAATTTTGTTGTGAGAACATTTAAGATCTATGCAGTTAACAATATTCTAATATACAATACAATAATATTAGCTATTAATCACCCTCGGTACAATGGATCTCCAGAATTCATTCATCTGGTCTAACAAACATTGTACTCTTTGACCCATATCTTGATATCCCCACTACCCCCAGTCAGTTAATTTATTTCCATTAAAAATAGAATGAGAGAAAACTTGCATTCAATCCTTACAGGAAAAAATGCACAGATGCCCTAATTATGCAGGTGTGACCTTACAAATACAGAACAGGACTAGTGGCACTGAATTCAATTAATGCAACTCTTTCAAGAAAAGAATGGAAAACCATATATACCACAAACCATGCATGTGATAGTCCTGGGGATTATCAAGGGAAAAAAAATGAAAAACATCAAGTTCAACCAGAATTGTGATGGCCCTGGGTAATGATGGAGAGCAAGATATACTCGATGAAAACCCTAAATACAGCAGCAGGTGGAGAAGATGTTGACTTTATTTAGCATTAATTACAGGAAAGGGTCTATAAAATGTGGTCAAAAATTATTATACCTCCAGTGTTATGCCAACATTATGCCATCTCCTGTTCCAAGGCAGGTGTATTATTCCTAGTCCCTAGGATTAAAGTAAATCATTGCTTTTCCATGTATTCTGAATATTGCATTTCATTATTTTTTACTACCCTATTTCTGTAGGTTTTGTGATTTAATAGGCACTTTACTATGTACACTTATCCTGGGTTACTTGTTGGGAGAAGGAATGTCAGAAGAAAAGACTGTCCCTGCAATATTTCCTTTCTACCCTTTAATCCCTGGATGACCTTACTCTACATTCATTTCTGGAATCGTATCTGGACTCAAACATATTTCCAGTAATGGCCACAGATAAATCTTACTCATGCTACTCACTTGGGATATGTGTGTAGATTTAAAAGACTTATGTCAAGCTACTTACTTGCAGTTATTTGGAGAAGCCCAGACTTGCTTACTGGACACCAAAAACTTTGTTCTAATAGCCATAAAACTATACTAATTATTTCAAATGAAAGAGGATCTAGATTCACCCAAAAATCTAAAAGTAATCAAAGTATACTTATTAAATCTGAATTTAAAAATTTAATAAAATACAAACACCCAAGTAGCATTTAACACTAGGCCGTCATCACTATCTATTAAAATAGTCACAAAGTCACAGAAACCATAAGACCTCATAGAGGAGTCAAGAAAAATGAAACAATCAAAAGCATTCCTATGACTCATCTCCCATGACAAAGGTGCCCACTGACCCACCCAACTGTTGGGCAGGAAACAACCTCACTCCAGCCAGACCCTCCCAGCCTCCTCCTTCCTGATAGGTCCTGATTTTGGAAGTGGGCATAACACTCCCCCTTTAAGCCATTTCTCACTCCCACCCTCAACTTTCTGTATGTTTTTGTCTTAAATTCTCAAAACATAGAAAGCCAGGCCTCAGAGAATGACCCAAGGCAGTTCCCAGAATGCAAAGCGGTAGGCAGAGGAAAATTCAGTTGGTCCTAGGTTTCCAAGGTTTCCTATCTGAGGATTAAATCAACTGTAGATGGAACATATTCTGAAAAATACTACACCCATGTGAAACATGAGCAGCCTTCTTCTCTTGTCATCATTCCCTAAAGAGAACAATGTAAACTATTTACATAACACTGGTATGACATTACATACTCTACGTAAAATAGAGATAGTTAAAGTCTACCAGATGGTATGTGTAGGTTGTATGCAAATACTGAGACATTTTATATAAGGGACTTGAACATTCATTGATTTTGATGTTCGTGGTATCCTATGAATACAAATGAATGGCCATACAGACAGCAACGCTCTGATGACAGCACATCCAGGAACATTGGACGTGCAACTTGTTCATGTCAGGGAGCCATACAGAGGGTGGGAGATGAACAGCACTCACCCTTACAATCTCACCCTTTAGTATTTCCTATGGATGTACTATGACACTATACTATCATCTATCTATCTATAAAGTGGTTAAAATGGATATACAGGAAAACCTTGGTTTGAGAGCATAATTCATTCTGGAAACATGCTTGTCATCCAAAGCACTTGTGTATCAAAGCAAGTTTCCCCATAAGAAATAATGGAAACTCAGATGATTAGTTTCACAATCCACAAATATTAATATAAAATGATTACAATACCGTAATATAATGCAAAATAGTAAAAAAAACACAAAACATAAAGAAAAATAAACAAATTAACCTGCTTACCTTTGAAAACCTTGTTGAGGGAGACAAGAGAGAGGAGGGTTATTGTGTGGGACAACTTTCACTATCACTGATGGAATCACTGCTATCTATTGACTCATGGGAATCTATTTCTTTTTGTGCAGCTTTAACAAGGAACCTGTCCAATGACACTTGCTTTTGCCTCCTTGTGAGGATTTCTCAGAAATGCGACATTGCATTTTCCTTAAACAAACTCATCACGCACTGCTACAGCCATATTCAGGTGGTGTTTTGTACAAAATTTTGCACTGTTTCCCACATTTTACACATCTCTCTAATCTCATTTGAAGTGAGGGATTCCTCCACCTTTCTCTCTTCCTTTGCAGAGGAGATAGTAACCATAACCTCTCGCTGTAGAGATGATCACCTACAATCGGAAAGAGGGGGGAAGGGGGAACCATTGGGTCAATTGTGATTATATGACATTCGGCTTCACATACTATTTGTTTTGCAAGATTTTGCTTGTTTATCAAGTTAAAATTTATTAGAAATGTTTGCTTGTCTTGCAGAGCACTCACAGAACAAATTGCAATCTGAGGTTTGGCTGAATCTATTTATATCCTCTTTGTATATCTGTGCTTCACACACACACAAAAAATTATTTTCGCCTTTGTCCACAAAGAATCAAATTTACCTCATTACTGGTGATGTCACCTCCCTCCCTCTTGAGAATTCATGTACTGGTCCCTTAGTCCCCAGGAGTTAGCATTTGGGTCCAGGTTGAAGTATTCACCAAGCATAGCAGTGTTTCTTGATCTTTGTACTATTGATTTCTGGGGCCACACATTTCTTGACTTGGGGAGACCTTATGCCCCCCAAGATGTTTAAAGGCATCCCTGGGCTCTAGATGTCAAAAACACTGTTATCCTCCATTTCCCATAACAACCAAAACTACCTTCAAACTGTGCCAATGTCCTGGGGCAGGAGCCGAGGAAGGACCGCCAGCTACATTTTTAAGGATTAGGAATGCAGCAGAAAATAAGGCAAAGTCTCTGATAGACTAAGTTTTGCTAGTAAACTATTGCACAATGTTAAGAGGTTTCAGTTGCTTTACCTCTCAAGGAAAATAAAAATAAGTTAAATAATACCCAAGGTCTTCCATGACTTTATCACTATGGCAAGTGACTTCCTAGTGCTTTTACTTTAACAAACTTGTCTATTTAGAATGGCTTTTTCCCCATTAACAATTTTAACCAAATATACACGCATAATTTTTAGAACAAATATTAAAAATATTCAACAAACAAATGTCTTTTTAAAAACAAACATGTTCTTCCAAAAAAAATCAGTCTGTGAATATCTTTACAGAGAAAACTACACAAATATAATCTCCTTGTAGCTTCAGACCTGAGCAGTGTGCGGTCATGTAGGAGGTAGAGCAGAACAGGTATAGAACTGGACGCATGACAGACATTCTGCTTTGTGAATATAAAGCTATGGCGAGTTTAATAAAATTATACTGAGCCTTGTTAAAGATTTCATAGACATTTTTAATAAAAATGCCTTGCCCTCTCATATAAATGGACAGTTTGCAATTCAAAAGCTAGGATCAGATAAAATGATTGCAATGGTAATAAAAATGAGAGCTTAGATTGGCATGCTGTCTAATATCTTACAGATCACTTGATTTTCACCAAGATCTCATGATATTGATAGTAGAGAAAGTAATGTACAAAAATGAGGCTTAGGAAAGCCAAATGAGGGGAACTAAGAGTCTTCCCATGCGCCCTGTGACAGGTGATAATGGAGGTTTTGAGTGATGCTGAAATTTTCCTGGCCATTCTTGCTAATGTCAAGTTCTGTTTCTCCAGTGTCACAGAAATACTCTATTCCTGGACCCAGGAACACACTGAGGATCTCCTGGTGAACAGAGGATTGAGGGCATCCACATCTCTGTGATTTAGGAGATCATGTGTTGTCTTGGTGAACAGAGTGTGAAAGCTATGTCGATTCCTTTAACTGTGACCTCGAACAGAAATTCTGCCACAATGCGGGAACTGCCTTAATTTGAAGGCCTTGAATTTGGTTTAAGACCCATTTTCACTTTGAGGTGTATCTGCGTGGTGTCTTCTGCAGCAAAAACTATCATCAGAAGGACTGGAAGCTGCAAATGCTGGATCATGCCCACAATTCCAGCCTTCTGGAAGGCTGAAGCAAGAGGATGGCAAGTTTGAGCTCAGTGTGGGCAACATAGTGACTTAACAAGACCCTGTATCAAAATTAAAAAATGAAGAATTGGGGGATGTAACCTAGTGGAAAGGCCCTGAGTTAAATCCCCAGTATTCAAGAAAAATAAAGTACTGGTGACTCATTTGCTGAGGAAACCTTTAAATGTCTAGAGAACTCCATTGAAGATCAGAATGAGTCTCTATTTTTAAAAGCTAGTGATGTGTGCTCCTCTCAGCCTCAGAGCTGACCAAAGAACTACTCATGGGATGCAAAATTGGCTCCTTTTCTCCTTGACTTAACAATTAGAATGAGCCAAGTTAGATAGTCAAATCACTTGAAAAGAGGGAGGATTTTAAATTATTAGAACTCACAACTTCATTTCCCAGCATGAAACCAGCTCAGCATCTAGGGAACTTTACAAATATTATCTGACTTGTTCCTAAATAAAGCTTTTTGGTGTTGGGTCCCATTGAAGAAATTGAGAGAATCCTTCCAGGTCATATTCCAGTAGCCAGTGGACTTTGTTTAACCAACTAAGGGGACCCAGTAAAAGATGTTGACATCTCATACTGGCAAATCCATGTATCCCCTGTGAGTTAAGTGCCTGCTGTGGTCAACATCTGGAGAACATTCCAGAAAGCTTAAATGATTATTATCCTATTTTGGAATCTTCACACTCCCTGGGCAAAGCTAAAATAGCTGGCTGAAGAATGAGGAACTTCTAAAGAGGTATCCAAAAAGAAAGTCAAATAGCTCATAAAATCTTACTCCAGTCTGTAAAACAGTGAAAGAGACACTTAGCATAGGGTGTTGTTTCCTTGGTTCTCTTTATTTTATGAGGTCTCAATAAGTTTCCTGGGGCTGCTGTAAAAATGATTTCTTTATAGTGGTTTGCTGAGCTACACTACACACACACACACACTCACACTCACACATGCACACACACACACCCTGCCTCCTCCCCACACTCTCCACCCTTTGTTTAGTTTGCAAAAGTTTTTTCCATCAACTGTGTTTTTGCTCAAAGTGCTGCTTTTCCCTCAAGACAATGTTCACTATTGATTGGGATTGTGAGAGGTGACATTATAGGCTCACCAAGGCTTCAAATTTAGATGTTCTTTAAAGAATGAAATGTGCCAGTAATTCCCAGGAAATGGACAATGGAAAGTGGCATCCCTGTCCTCTCTTTATGAATGGAGCACTGATCTCTCCAGCTGCTGGTTGTACTGAGACAGACCTCAGCTGTCAGCCTCCTTTAAGATTTACCTCCAAGCCAGGCACTGTGGCATGTGCTTGAAATGCCAGCATTCTAGGAGGCTGAAGCAGGAGGATTGCAAGTAGGAGCCCAGCCTAGGAAACTTAGTAAGACCATGAAAGAAAGAAAGAAAGAAAGAAAGAAAGAAAGAAAGAAAGAAAGAAAGAAAGAAAGAAAGAAAGAAAGAAAGAAAGGAAGGAAGGAAGGAAGGAAGGAAGGAAGGAAGGAAGGAAAGAAGAAAGAAAGAAAGAAAGAAAGAAAGAAAGAAAGAAAGAAAGAAAGAAAGAAAGAAAGAAAGAAATGCCTCCATGGCCAATAGCTACTTCACCCAAGGCAGTGGCTCCTTCCAAGGCAGCTCATGCTTGTGATTGGTCAACAGGAGATACAAAGGCCTGACCTCCTTGCCGAAACTCTGGACAATTCTGAAGGTGATTCTTGCTTCACAGCATCCTGTGGTGTTGATTCTGCTTTTCCGTTTGTTTATTCTTAAGCCTTCTCTGTCAAGAAATGTTGATCTCAAGAACCTTCCATGATAACCGACCTGCCTTAGCATCTTCTTCCCAAGGAACTCAGCTTGTGATACATAGTGCCAAGAACAGACTGAGAAAGCAGATGCTAAGATGGTACATTAGTCCATTTTCCATTGCTATAACAAAATATCTGAGGCTGAGTACTTTTAAAAGAAAAGAGGGTTTATAACTCACAGTTTTGGAGATTTATGAACACAGCACTGGCTCTGCTTGCCTCTGGTGAGAACATCATGGCAGAGGGCATCACCATATGGTGGAGAAGCAGAAAACACCAAGAACATGTAGTGGCCTTGCTTTGTAAGAACCCACTCTTGGGAGAGCTAACTTGCTCTGTCAGACCAGATTAACCCCTCCCAAGGGGGTGCTCCCCTAATTAGCTCCCACTAGGACTCACCTTTTAAATGTTTCACCACCTTAACACTGCCATACCAAGGACCAGCTTTAAGCACACAAAGCTTTGGGGGAAACACTCAAACCAATCAGAGGAAATCTGGAAACTTGATGCCACTGTCACCCAGCTGACATTGAAGGCCCCTTCACTGGTGACATGGAGCAGTGTAATTGGTGAACTTTCACCACTGGTAGACTGGGTGGTGTATGTTTGGGAGGGAATCCACTAGCTGGAGCAACTTATTAGGTTTTAGAAATTCAGGAGAAAGGGGAATGATAAGGACACTGAGTAGCGATTACTAAGCTTGATTGACCATCTAGCAAAAACAAAAACTGTGGGTAATGAATGAGAAACTAAATGGTAAGTGGGAAAAAAATGGGAAGACTTCCTTATGAGAATAGAAAGTGACTCTGATGACCTCCAGGAGGCAGTGAAAGCAGGGGACTAGGCCAAAGAAATTTAACTCCTAACCAAGTCAGAGTGGCTATGCCAAGGTCAGGACCCTGGTTGGAAAAATGGGGCCTTAACTTATAAGATGGAGACATCTGAGCCAATGATGCTCACAAATCTGGATCCCCCAGTTCCCCTGAGCTCTTTTAATCAGTCCGTGGAAAGCTGACTCAAAGGCAAAAACAGTATGGTGGAAGAGCCTGACAGGGTATAGCTGCTCATCCCACGGCAGCCAGAAAGCAGAGAGAGAAGGGAGGAGCTGGGGATAAGAATAATGCACTCTTTCACATCACATCCCCAGTGACCCAACTTCAACAAGCCCCACCTCCTCATGGCACATTCAGCAACTGGATACAGGATTTACACACCAATGAGTACAGCATTCCCGTAGTCCAATCACCTTCCAAACATACCGGACTTTTGGAGGATATTTTAGATCTAATCCATAACAGCCATTGTTAGAAGAATATGGCAAGAGAAGGAGAAGCCAGCAAAGAGCACTGAAGCTTTACAATCAAATAAATCAGCTGAATGACTAGGTGAGGTCATGTTGGAAGGCCACTGTTGGAAAACAGTGAATTCACAAGAGTGCACCCATAACACTAACACTCTCTCAAATTTTTCCCTTTGGTCTAACACTCTCATAATCCCTAGCGAAGTTTTTAGACACTCTGAAATCCTTTAACCAGATTGAGCCTGGATTGAGGAGGAGGAAAGATTCCTAGGAAGAAAGATGCTGGACCACCACTACAAGTGTATATGATAATGATTTCCTTACTCTTTCCTCAGTGCAATCTATTGCAATTGATTCTCCCATAACTATGAATACTACTAGTATACACAGGAGAAAAGAAAATGCCCAAACATGTTGAAGTTTGTTGAACATAGGGACTCAGTGACAAAGGTAACTAACATACCTAACACTTAATCATGGCCTCATTGTTAGAATGGAGCATATAGGAACCAGGTAATCAAAGGGGTCATAGCTCAAATTCAGCTAACAGAGAATCCATAATGTCTTCAGCATTACTGGGTGGTCATTTCCCCAGCCCTTGAATGCATAAATGGAATTGATGGTCTGATAATTGGCCCAAATTCTCATGATGGGTTTGTGGCCTATAACCTAAGAAATATGGAAGTGGAAATAATAAGTGGAAACCTCAGAAAATTCCCCCCATAAGACATCGGCATTTCTTTTTCTTCTTTTCTTTTTTTTTTTTTTTTTTTTTGGGTACCAGGGATTGAACTTGGGTCCTTGCACTTGCGAAGCAGGTGGTGGAACCACTGAGCTAAATCCCTGGCCCTATTCCCCCCATAAGATAGTAAATAAAAATGAAATTTCATTTTGAAAAGGACAGTAGAAGTTAGCACCCACCTTAAAAATATTTAATGATTAAATCAGAGATCAGCAAAATATACACCACTGTAGTCTGTTACCCTTGAGTGGCCTAAAAAATAGGAATGGTTTTACATTTGAAATGATTGCCTTTTAGATGGTTAAATAGGTATCTGTATATAACCTTAGTTTTGTCTCTTGGCTCACAAGAGCTAAATTATTCACTACTCCCATTTTATAGAAAATGCCTGCTAAGTGTTACTTTAAAGGGTGGTCTCTATCAAACCTCTTTTCACTTACCAGTGTGTCTTCCTCAAAACACAGATCCTGAAGGTCAACAGCAATCTACTGCCAAGTCCACCAGCAATGGCCGGATTTGCAGCCACTGTGACATGAGGCAGTTTACTAGAGGAGATTAACGCGGTCCCTGCAGATGGCATATGGTCATTGTTCCAAGGAATGTCTCTGTCCCCACCCTATTAGAAAAGCATCTTAGAAACAGCTGTCTTGTCTTGAAATAAAATACCTTTATAGTTTTATCCCAGAGCTACATTAACTGTCTCACTCTCTGTGATAGCATAGTCTGAAGAGATCTAGACCACCTAAATTTTACAGAGCAATACAATCGTCCAATATATGGATGGCCTTGTGCTAATCAGACCAGATGAGCAAGAATGACCAGCATATCATAGCCCATGGTAAGACAAGTGTGTTCCAATGAAAGAGTGATAAATCCTCCAAAGACACAGTAACATGCATGTCAGCAAATCCATTAAGGTCCCAGCAGGGAGGGTTTGTAACACGGAGGGCAAGAAAACAAACTGACTGTTCTCTGCTCAGAAATTGGGAGTTAATGTGATTATGGTACCGATAATAATTGTAGCATTTGGAGCCTGGAAGGGCAAGCCTTGCATCTGCTGTTCACCCGCCCATGTCTTTAAGTCATTAACTTTGTTACGCCATGTGCCAATAAGATGGTTTGAATTTAGAATTCTGGAGCTTGATCAAAATGCTGGCTCTGCCCCCTTAGGAGTTGTGAAACTCGGAGCATTTTATTTCACATCTCTCTGAGATATGTATATTCTCCCTTGTCCATGATCACCATAGATTAGATAACAGCTAAAGTATCTTCCATCTTTGTATCCTATAACTGAGCAGCCTGTTGTGATGGCTACCAATGCATGCGGCTATTTAAACTATAGTTAAATTGATTACAATGAAGTTAAATTTAAAATTTCAATTCTTTGGTTGCACCAGCCAGATGTTAAGTGTGCAGTATGTGGCCAGTGTCTACCATAGTGGTGAGCACACAGAATGGCTAGTTCCACCATTACAAGATGCTCCATTGGAAAGCACCAGTTGATAAAACTGTAGTGACATATTTCAACCACTTTAGGTTCACACACACACACACACACACACACACACACACACACACACACATGCACCCAATGTACAAATAAAGGAGAGCTAACCAAGTACTAAATTACATGCAGTATGTGCTCAGGACTAAGACATATGTATCACTGACTTCCAAGATCACAAAGACCTTATGAAATTGTTATTACAATCATATCAGAAATAGATAAGGAATTTTCTTCATTTCTTCAAGGATCAGATGCTTGTCCCCAACTGCAAGTATTCACCCATAAGCACCATTCCCTGCTACTTTACTTCATTCATTTAAGAGTAACTCCAACATTACTTACTTTCCATCCTATAATGCCTCATTGAAATTTACATTAAGTACATGCATTTGTGTGAGAAAGAAAATTGCCTTGTGTTTTGGGTTGGAGGTTCAGAAGAATTTCCTGACACAGGCAAGTTGAGAACTGAATTTTATATTTTGGAAGGAAAGGGGGGATTCCCATATGAGAGCTGTGAAATATAACTGACTGAAGTTCAAGTGGCTTTAAGGATCTGTTGAGATGAATGGTAATGCATATTTTGAGGGATGATATGTTACTTTAAAACAACCCCACTTAGTACCTGGGCAAGGGTACTAAGCCTGCAATTCATAGCCATGAGATTTCTGGCGGACAATAACATTATTGAGTCTCAATCTCCTCATCTGAAAATGGTCACAATTATAATACTGGCCTTATTTACTATAATGGATGCTACAATATATGGGCCAGATTCTCCCTTCAAGGCCAAGATAATTATTTCTCCAAGTGTAGGAAATGTTTCCAGTTGAAAGCTCACAGCCAGGAGCTTTCCTTCCAGAAATTACTCTTAGCCTAAAGGAATCACTTACCCAACATTTTATAACCCCTTCCTAAGAGTAGCTACATCCAAAGACTAGTATGTGTGGTATGTAAAGATCCAGTCTCCACACCTCAATGTGAGACATTTCTGAAGAAACATCCCAGCTCCAGAGAGCCCCATAGGATCCGCTGGGTCTCTATGGTAACTACATTGCAATTCAATCTCTCCCTTTGCCCAATTCAGCTTTTCTCACTTCTTCACAGATGGTGTCTCTTTTGGTCCATTTTCTGCTGCAATGACAAAATATCACAGACTAAGCAGTTGAGAAAATAAGTTTGTTGGCTCATGGTTCAGGAAGCTGAGAAGTCTAAGAACATGGCACCAGCGACTGTCAACAGTCTTTGTGTGGTGTCATAACATGATAGAAAGGAAGATGAACATGTGCAAGACAGGGAAATAGGGAGCCACATCCCCACTCTGTGATCACGGTCTTTATCCATTCATGAGGACAGCATCTCCACAGCTGATCATCTCACTTCTTAACACTGCTGCACTGGCAATTAAACTTCACCATGAGTTTAGGAGGAAACATTCAAATTATAGCAGTGTCGTCTAGAGCCCTCCTCCACAAACCATCTCAGAGTCACCTGCAAATCACCCACATCCAAGCTACAAATAGAAGTTTTCTCTCTTCATCCCCATCTCACAATTATCAAGACAAATGTAGTATTAAGTTTTTAGTTTTTGTTTTTACCCTGAAGCATTTTATTTTGAAATATTCAAATTATGAAAAAACTTGGAAATTTTTAACTCCTTTTTGGGAGGGAGTAAAGTAATTGTAATCTGGGTTAAACAATTGGCATATTTAGTATCACGACCATTTCAACAGGATCTAAGTTCAGAGTTATCATGAGCTGTGTTCACATTTAGAAAAATACCATTAAGAGTTCGATCCCCAGTACCAAAAAAAATAAAAATAAAAAATAACATTAAAAAAGTTTGCATTAATATTATGCAAGATACTTTAGTCTATAAAACTTATTACTGTATACTATCCACTTCATGATGTCTTTCCCAATACCATTGACCAGAGTGCCAAGTCCAGCGAATGAGGGAAGAATATTTTCTTCATTAAGTAGTCCTAGTACAACTGGATAATCACATGGAAAGGAATAAACCCTTACCTCATACAATCTACACACTTTAACTCATGATGGATTAGTGTCCTAAATATAAGAGCTAAAACCACACAGTTAAATCATCTTGACCTTATATTTGACAATTGACTTTTAGATACGACAACAAAACTCAAGCAACAAAAGAAAGAATAAACCAGACTTCCTCAAAATTAAAAACTTTGGTGCATCAAGGGATATTATCAAGAGAATGAAGATAAAACCTATAAAATAGGAGAAAATATTTGCAAGTTATATATCTGAAAAGGGTCAAGTATCTATAATGTACAAATAACTTTAATAACTCAACAACGAAAAGACAATCCAATAAAATGGGTAAAGGACTTGAATAATTTTTCCAAAGAAGATGTGCAAAAATGGTCAGTGCATGAAAATATGTGCCATATATTTGCCATTAATGCAAATAAATGCAAATAAAACTGTGAAAAGATTCAATACCTCACCTGCTAAAATGGCTATAGTTAAAGACAAAAAAAGTGTTGGTAGGGATATGAAGGGATTAGTATATTAGTATGAGAGTGCCCGAGTTCGGCTGCTGTGGAGCACACCTGTATGTTAAGTATATAACTAGCATGTGACTCCGAAATTCTACACCTAAGTATATACCCCAAATGTACTGAAAACAGGAACTCAAATGTGTGCATGTACTCACATAATCCTAGCAGCACTATTCACAGTAGACTTGATGTACATCAGTGGATGAATGGATTAACAAGGTGTGGTGTATGCATACAACACTATTCAACAACAAAGAGAAAAGAAGCATCAATATATAATACAGTAAAACAGGCTATAATGAAAAAAGCTAAACACAAAAGGTCACATAGTGTAAGATGAGGGTAAAATCCAGAAAAGAAAAGAAAATCCAGAAAAGACAATGAAATAACCAGAAAAAAGAAATTCATATAGGCAGAACATAGATTTATGATCACTAGGAGGTGAAGGGAATGGGAAATGGAGAATAATTGCTTAATATGCCTTACTTTGGAGTGATAGCAGAACGCATGCTCTATATAGAGGTACACACCATTATGAATATAATAAATTCCACCAAACTGTTTGCTTTAAAATGGTTCATTTTACTGTGCATGTGCATGTAAATATTTAAGTTTTGTGCAATAAAATTTAAAACTCTTTTAAATATCTTCTAAGGGAGGTTTTCAAGTTTCCTATGTGTTAACCCTTGAGAGTTTATGGGATTGAGTAGACACTGCTTCTCCACAGTCAAGAGAATAAATTACTTATCTTTCAATTCTTTTGGGGTTTGCATTTGGCAGACATTAATATTCTTCACCAGTAATTTTGATAATTTGAGGGTATATGAAGGATGACACCTCCCTGCTCTCTCTTTGAAAGGACTGCATGATTTATTCTGGCCAATGAGATATAAGCAGATTTTGCTCTCTTCCTCTGCCAAGGTATTAGGGAGAACAAAGTATGAGGTGGCATGGAGATGTCCCAACTCTGAAGCCATCTACAATGCTGAGCTCCCAAAGGAAGACACTTGCCCTGTCCAATAGAGTGAACTTTAGAACTACAAAAAACAGATATTTCCTGGGCCAAACCACTGAAATGTTGGCAGTGCCTGTTACTCCACATTACCTAGTCTATCCTTACTAACACAAAGTGGCCCCTAGAAAGAGATTTTTATTTTCTAAAATTGCTTAGAACTGAGCTGCTATTTAATACTCTGGCGAAAATGACGTAAGACAGGCTGGTACATGGTGAACACTCAATAAATGTTGGTTTGGACATTTGATTTGTAATGTTGGGCCCCCAAACAAACCAGAAACATAATAAAGTAGAAGTTCAGCAGTGTCATCCCTGGAACAGTTTGTCAATGTTCACACAGAGAAACCATCTGCAAAATTATGGATCCTATCCCCTCTCCTTCTCTACTTGCTCACCAGTGGGAATGGAGAATCACGTTCACAGACTACTTCTCAGAGTATCTCTCAGAAATTGTCTAGTCACACAAAGCCAGAAAGAAATATCTAGGCCAGATGAGAGTGATTTCTTTTTAAATATATCTCTTTTCTCTTTGAGACTACTTCACAGTCATATGGGTGAGATTATGAGAAACTCACCTTTATATGACATAAGCATTTCTTTGGCCTAAGATAGAATGTGATTTCCCTTTATCACTGTTTGGAACATTAGAATCATGAAGTCCCTCATGCCTAAAGAAATTGTTGAGTCTTGGTGGTTTATCTGGATAATCAAGGATAGGAAGTTATTGAATTATCTAAGAATTTAGACTGACTGTAGAGACAGATGACCAGGTTATCTAATATTAAATGGGAAAAATTATACTATACACCCTTAAACCAGAAGCTGTGGTAGTGAGGACTGGCAGATAAGCAATTCCTGAGTTTGAGCCTGATTCTGCATCTTACCAGTTGTATGACCCTCCAATAGTACAACGCTCTGAGCTTGAAATCTTTCCTCTGTTAAGTGCACAATATTTGGGAAGAAATTGAGCAAAACCAAGTGTGTAAATAGCCTAACATAGTAAGCACTCATAGAACTCATAATCATTTTTTCTTTTTTGATACCGGGGATCAAACTCGGATCCTTGCGCTTGTGAGGCAGGCAGCGGAACCACTGAGCTAAATCCCCGGCCCTCATAATCATTCTCTCCCTTGAAAGGCCATCCTTTCAACCATAAATAAATATAGCTACAGAGGCAAAATGTTAGTTGGCTTTCTGTCACCTATAATTAAACCTGTCTAATTATCACATTTATTAAATATAAGATCTTATTAGTTCACATGACTGAAAATTCCAATAACAGAACTAAGTTCAGATAGAGGCAGAAAGAACCCAAGGAGAGTCAGAAAGATCTTTCTACCTTCCCATCAGCTCCTTCTATATTCTTTTGTACTGGCCTCCCTCTCTGTCCTTGAAAACTCCAAATATAGTAATTCAAAAATACACACAGGAAAAACTTCTTCCTAAGAGTTAATCCAAAAGATCTCAGAATTCATGTTTATTGGATGAACCTGATCACATGCTCACTTTTGAACTAATCACTGTGGCCTGAAAGGCCACAGTATATACTAATTAGGCTACACAGAACAGAATTTTTATATACTAATTATATATTAATTAGTATATAAATGAATACACTAATGTATGTACTATTTATATACATATATACTATATATATACTAATTAGGCTACACAGAACAGAATTTTTCAACTCCAGCTCAATCATAGAGCTTGAGAATTTAAAAAGGGTCTTCCAATTTTAAAAAATGTACTTTCATTTGAAGAGGGGAGAGTGGAAATTGAGAAGGGAAGCAGAGCAGATTTTTACTCATAAGGCATAACTAGACTAAAGAAAAAAGCAAGAGGAGATATGTGACCAAATATTCAGAAAAATCAGATATCCATATCCTGTCACTCACAGTGGGACTTAAACCCGGAATTGTGTGTCCACCACAGGTAGTGGTTTTCCTACTGCTACATTCAGTCTCCTAGTGGCAACCGTTTATGAGCAGCTAACAAGAGTTAGGTGGGGCCAGGCATGATGGCACAGACTTCCAAGTGATCTCCTGAGGCTGAGGTAGGAGGATCACCTGAGTCCATAAGTTTGAAACCAATTTGAGGGAACACAGGGAGACCCAATCCCAAAATAACAAGGTAGGTGGGGAATTGGCAAGCACAAAACAACAACAACAACACCAAAAAAAAACCAGAGAGCAAAATTGTGATCTAAAAGTTAGTAATAAGAGTTTGAAACTGGATAGCTATTTGTCCTATAACCAAAATAGAAGCAAATTCACTGGGATATATTTGTCAACAAGTAACTGTCAACTCAGATTCAACTGGTTTAAAACACAAGGAAATGTATTAATCTCTTTAGGTAGAAAGGGACGGGGGGAGAGGGAGAAAACGAGCAGGTTCCAGGAAAGGAATAAAGACTTAGAATTTTCCATACCAAATATCTGCTATGGCCTAAGACTGGATGTCATAAGATGGCTACAAGTGGCTTCATGCTACCTTGCTCTAGTCTAGCATGAGAGAAATACCACCTCTTGGCAAAAACATGAAACAAGGTGTTTTTTTTTTCCTTTACTTCGGCATGTGTTAAATCAGGTCATGCAGTTTTAAGGACAAACTGGACTTTAAAAAATTATTTTTTACTGGGCATTCCGTATTTTATCTGGCAACTCTAGTTCTGATTGAATTAAGCTTATTCCAAACACCCTCTAGAGAGAAGTGTGGAGGACATAGGAACAAAATCAGAGTACATATCTGTCTCACCTTTAGAAAGGAAGGTGAACTGAATGGTAAGAATACATACTGTGGAACCACTGCAGACCGCCGGGTGGCATGGACGCCAGCAGGCCTGCCAGAGATCATGTAACGTGGACGCTGTGTGCAGCATTTGAATCTGCACAGGAGAGGCACCAGGGGGAACATAAAGGCTATGGTTATGAACCCCAGAAGAAAGAGCAGAAGTGAACAACAGAGAAAGCCTTTCTGACGCTCCTCAATGAAAGTTGAAGCCCACTGAGAAAGTGAAGAAAAACTCTTCAATAAAAGCATACTGGATCATTGTGGTTGGTAAGTTGGTGGGATCAGCACCTCCCATAGAAACCCAAACTCGCATAGGGAGGAGGACAGCTAGAACCTGCAGTAGAACCTTGCAGAGTTTAATCCTGCAGGAGGTCAGGGACCTCAGCTTGGAACTTGCAGCCAGAAATCAGTCTGAATCTCAGTAGACTACAGCTGGCTTGCTGAGACTAATTGACTTAGACCCGCACACTGCTGCCCACATCGCCTACCAGGAGAGCAGACACATATCCTAAGGGAGAACTTTTTTTGTTTGTTTGTTTTGTTTTATACACAGAGGAGGTGAGCCTCTCCCAGCGGCCAGGAGGAGGCTTCTGGGCTACTGTACCACCTCCCCATCACAGAGGAGGTGAGCCATGACAGCACCCAGGAGGAGACTTCTGGACTGCAGTACCACTCCACCACCACCACCCCGCCCCCCGCCAACAGCACAGAGGAGGTGAGCCTTGCAGGCACTAGCAGCAGCACTCCTGCCCCGCCCCATTGAAATGAGAAGACACATAAACAAGTCTCAGAACCAGACTTCCAGATCACCTAAAGTAACCTCAAAGGGAAATGAGATGGAACACTCTGGTACTCAATCCCCTGGACTCCCTGAACTGACAATGAAAGATGATCTGGAAAAAATGAAATCAGAAATAATTTCTCAGATAACAGCATAGATCATTCCCATAGTGAAAGACACAATTAATAAATCTAGAGAGAACACAGATTAAAAAAATAGAGGAGCTGAGGAACATGATGGAATCCCAACATAGGAAACAAATGGAATCCATAAAACAGATGCAAACAGATTTCCAGGAGATTAAAAACTCCATTGAAAGTTTATGCAGCAGAATGAGCCAATGTGAGGACAGAATTTCAGATATAGAAGATAAGATTGCAATTAATGACCAGGAAAAGAAAAATTGCTTTAAAATTGTAAGGGATCATGAGAAATCAATCTAGCAGCTGCTAGACAATGCAAAGAATAACATAACACTGATTGGAGTCAATGAAGAAACAGGAGAGAGTGCAGATGACATTAAAAAAAAGCTGTTCAAAGAAGTGATGGCAGAAAAGTTCCCAAGCAGGGGAAAAGAACTTGACATACAGACAAGTAAAGCATATAGGATTCCAACTAGCCATGATCAAAAAAAAAATCTACACATAGGCATATAATAGTTAAGATTCCAGAAACCCAACAGAAGAACAAAATTCTAAAAGCAGTTAGAGAATAGGAACAAATCACATACAAAGGAAAGCCCATCAGAATCACAGCTGACTTCTCAATGCAAACCCTCAAGATAAGAAGAGCTTGGAGTGATGTATTTCAACCCCTAAAGGAAAACAGCCTCCAACCCAGATCGATGTACCCTGCAAAACTATCTTTCAAAATTGATGGAGAAATAAGATCCTTTCATGACAAAGAGCACCTTAGGAACTTCATGCATACCAAACCAGCACTGCAAAAAATTTTAGACAATATCCTAGGAAAAGACAACAAGGATCACAACCCCAGGAAGCCCAGCAGAATGGATCCATCAGGGACAACAAGAAATTAAACGCAAAGGGGGAGAATCCAACAGTAAGAAAAAGTCATGACAATGATAAGTCAATATGTATCAGTTATATCCAACAATGTTAATGGTCTCAGTTCACCAATCAAAAGAAATAAACTGGCAGAAGGGTCAAGAAGCAAGATCCACCAATAGGCTGCATACAAGAAACCCACAGTTCAAAAAGAAACTCATAGAGTGAAAGTTAAAGGGTGGAAAACAATACTCCATGTGACAGGCACCTGAAAAAAAGCAGGAGTAGCTATCCTCTTTGCACATCAAATGGATTTCAAACCCAAATCTGAAACCTTCTGGTCCCAAGAATTTCAGATAAGGGATAGTCAACTTGTATGTACAAATCTATTGTGAATATGTGTTATCATTCCTCTTAAGTAAAAACTTCAGAACAGAACTGTTGGTTCTTAACAGTAATACAAGATACTTCTATATTGTTTTCCAAAATGGTTTTATCATTTTACATTCACATTAACAGTATTAGAAAGTTGTAACTGGTTCACACCTAAGCTGACATTTATCCTTTTAAAACTTTTAAGTTCATCTCCCTAATAAGTGTATAATTCAGTCTTGTTATTGTACTGATTAGTATTTTTCTGATTCTAGTGTTATATATCTTTCCTTCTGCTGTAATGGCTATTTATCATCTTTTTGTGTCTACTTTTTAATTGGGTTGTCTATTAATGAGCTGTAAGAGTTCTTTATATATTCTGGTCATAGGTTATATGCATTATAAATATGGTCTGTTTAAGGACTACTTTTCATTTTCTTAATGATGTCATTTAAAATTCTAAATTTTGGTGGAAACTCATTTATCAATTTTTTTCTTTTATACATCATGTTTTTTATATCCTAGGAAATTCTTGCCTACCCTAAATTCATGAACATTTTCCCTTATAATTTCTTCTTGAAGTTTTATAGTTTTAGTCTTTTGTATTTAGGTTCATAGATGCTTTCAAGTTATTTTTATGTATGGAAATAAAGGGTTGAGGTTAATTTTTTGTGTATGGATACCAGGTGTTCTAGTGCCATTTGCTGAAAACACTATCTTTCCATCTGCTCTTGAATTGAGTTTATGTTCTATAAAATGTTAATGTTAAATAATCTTACAAAACTCAGTGGACCATATATGTGTGGTTCTATTTCTAGATTCTCTGTTTTATTCCATTGATCTATATGTCTTTCCTTATGCCAACACTGCCTTGATTACCATAGCTTTAGAGGAAGTCTTAAAATTAGGTAATAAATGTCTTCCAATACAGCTTTTTTTCTTTTTACTTTTCTAGGTCCTTTGTACTCCTACATAACTTTTAAATTTCAATATCCAATTCTTCATTTATAGCAAGTTTACATAGACCTGAATTTTTATATATACCTTGTGTTTTCTAATCCTGCTAAATTCAAATACAAGTTCTAGGGGCTCCTAGAGATTTCTTAGTATTTTCTCTGAGAATGATCATTTCATCTACATATAAAGATTTTGCTTCTACCTTGCCAATCGTATGCTAATTGTGTCTTTTTATGGCCAGGCTATTTTGGTTTGGGCCTATGTTTCAAAGTTTAATGGACAGATGAAGAGTAGGCATATCTGCCCTTGTTCCCTAACTTAGAAAGCATTGTATCTTTTCCATTCATATAAGGTGTTTTTGCTGGAAGTATGGAGTACATGGCTTATCTGTTGAGAAGGTTCTGTTCTACTTCTAGTCTCCTGATAGCTTTTACCACGAACAGCTGTAGAATTTAGTCCAATACTTTTTCTGCAACTACTGCCAAGATCATATGGCTTTTTCCTTTCCTCTGTTAAAATGATGACTTTTGGGGGTGGATCTTCCTTCCAAAGCTGAACCAACACTGCCATCCCTATAACAAAACCACTTTCTACAACCTGCCAGATCTGACTTCTAAGAGTTTGTTTTGTTAAACAAATTTCTATCTATGCTCATACTTTTTTCTTCTATTATCTTTATCTAGTTTTAGGATTAGCACAATGCTGAGTTCCTAAAATGAGGTGAGAAGTGTTCCTTCTTTTTCCTGCTTTAATTGTTTGATATAATTTATCAGTTAAAATGTTTATGAGCCTGCTGTTGTCATATAGGTAGGTTTTCAAGCTAGGAATATACTTTCTTTAATAGGTGCTATTCAAATTTTGTATTACCTCCAGAGTCAGCTTCATTAATTTGTCTTCCAAGGTACTTCTTAGAAGCTGTCAAATTTATTTCAAAAAAGATTTTTGTAATATGCTTTCTATATTCTTTTAAATTCTGTAAAATCTGTGGTAATGTCTTCTAAATCTTGATATTGTAATTTAAAAATGTATAATTGATATTGTGTAATAGGAAGAAAAGGTCTAAAGGAATGGGGGTAGGGGAAAGGAAAGAAGGGAAAAGAAAAAATATGAGAAAAGAAAAAACTGGAAACAAGGTCTTTGCAAATAGGGAAGGGTGGAGGGGGTGAAGGGAGCTCAGGGAAAGGGGAAAAAAAATAAGAACCAAGGTACATCATGTAAAGGTACAAGACCCCAGTGATGAATATAACTGTATTTTATACCTACATTGTACCAATAAACTTAAAAAAAAAAAAAAAAAAAAAGGAGGACCAGGGATTTAGCTCAGTGGTTCCACGCCTGTCTCACAAGCGCAAGGTCCCAGTTTTGATTCCTGGTACCAAAAACAAAAAGAATAGAATAGGATGGATTACTTATTAGTGTAAGACAAATTACAGGAGGCTGAGACCTCCAATGGAATTGTCTAGAACAACATTTATTAATAAATTATATTTATATATATATAATTGGGTTACCTCAATTTTATAAAAGCTATTTCACTATATTCAAATTCACAGAGAATATAAACAAAACTACACAACAAAGTTCGAGCTGTGACAGAAAGAAAAATTAGAAGAGATTACTTTATATCTTACTGCAAAGATCATCAAATTATTGACCCAATACGGCCCTTCATCTGTTTTTATATGGGTCATGTTTGCATTTTAAACCATCTTGAACTCATATTGATCCTCCTGCTTCCACCTCTCCCCAGCGACATCACCCCTGGATTTTAAACTGTTGCTTTAAGTAGTCTCCTGACTTGTTAAGGTTGCAGTATTTACTATCATCTACAGAAAATGATTGCTAAGGCTTGTCAGTAATGGCTCCATAATAATGTGTGGAACCCAGTGTAAAGTGAAAATGAGGGCTCCTTGTTCAAATAATATTAAGAATTTCAAGAGGTCAATAAAGCTGTCAACCAAGAACAGGATCCACATGGTGAGCCCTGCCCTGCCTGTTCTAGGATATAAGTACTCCACACCCAGAAATAATGTGTGTGCACACACGCGTGCGTGTGTGCATATGTGTGTGAGTACCCACCAGCTGCAACTGCAGACTAACACCAACAGGGTGTGCACACTGCACAGCCCTATTTAACAGCCTCAGCACAGATTACAATGGTATTTCTATTCTTGGTATAATTTTCTACAATGGCAAACATCTCTTTGGGAATTTTCAGGTAATGCAAAGTATCATCTTTCTTCAGTTGACATGGAAGTTATATTTTTAGAATACATAAAGAGCCACACTTAGGTGTAAGATAGAATTAACCTTTAGGCTCAGATAGTAATTAGCAGGTTTAAATATGAATGTTCAGTAAAGCACCACTGACTGCACTTACTCAGTGGCCCTCATACTGTAACCTTAACAATGCTCATAGCAATTTCAAACCACCATTAGGTATCAGTTCTGCCTGAGTTGAGAAGCACTGGTCTCCAAAATCTAGTAGTGAATTAGGTTATGAGCCTGAGATGTCATAAAAAATGGAATTGTGGACCACTGGGCATTAGTTGAAATGGGGATTGGCTGAAACAGAAAAAATAAAGATGATCTTGCACTGGCACACACCCCTTTGATAAATATATCAAACTAAAATTGCCCTTTGTCTTTATACCATCACTTGGAGATCATACACATGCCTATAAGAGCAGTGCCTTAGGTCAGTGTAGAACTAACTTTTTTTTTTTTACCAGTTTTTATTTTACATTTCATAGATGACAGATAGACATTATTCAGTTCATTTAGATGTTTTCATCAAAAATTTATATTCATTTCAGAGTTAATTATAAGCATTTGTTATATGTAAGCTTTATATTTGGGGGTATAGAAAAGAACACTCTCACACCTAGGAAGAGTAGCCAAATTGCCCCAAAGAGCTAGACAGTAGAAGCAAGACTAGAATTCAGCTTTTAAGATTCTTAGTTCTGTATTCATTTGATTCTCCTCCCTCTTAGGAAAGAAACTAATTCTCCCAGCACTTGTTTGGGTAGTCAAGCATTTTAACTTGCAACTTAGAACAGAGAACATTACCAATAATAGTGGTACCCAATTCTCTTCTAAGTCTTAAAAGAGGCCCTCGCTGGTCATCCCTCTTTCACCAAAAGAGAAGGTAGTTCAGTACACAAATAGTTGCCAAAAGCAAACTGCCAGTGATTCCATGTGAAGAGAGAATTCATATCTATCCTCAGATAAAGTCCATGGAAAAAATGGAGAAATGAGAGTTTGGAATATTTATACAAATTATTATTGTTGAACCGGATCCAGAACTTACTGTAGAACATGTAGGTTTGGAACTTGTCAAGACTCAAAATTAATAGTGAAATTATAATGGGAAGTCATTATGCTATGCATGTGTTGTATGTATTATACATAAAATGCACCAGGAAGGAGTTCATATAAGGTAACCGCCTCAACCCATCCTAAGTAATCCTTGTCAATATCCTAAGAGAGGTCATGGTCTGGAGTAATGTGCTGACATCTGGCCATTTCTGGAAGAATGGCCTGTGTACTCTAAACAGATGGTCTTTAATTAGTGATGGGCTGTTCCAGCAGAGGGCAGCTTGGGCAGGAATGGTTATGTGGACTACTCACCTCATGGCTAGCTCCTAGGACTTTGGTTTATAGTTAGAAGTGCCATGGTGATTACTGCCAATATGTCTGACGTCACCAGAAGACAACCTCTTGGGCTACCATCATTCTTCGAAGAACCCTGTAGTTCTTAGCAAAGATGCTTTGATGTAAATGAGCTGGACAACTCTGAGAGCTGGAGGAAGGAGAAAAGAGCACACGCAATAACCTTGTCTTGAGCACAGCTTCCTAATGAGACAGTGGGTTTTGGAACTGCAATTGCTGTTTGTTCTTTTTAACTCAACACATCTTGAACCCTCTCAGCGGTACAAAGAGATATGAAACTTTAGACTTGTTTTCTACTACATGAGTTAAATGGCAGAGGAAAATGCTCATAGGTCACTATAAAGAGCCAAGGTGCTGAAGGATGGCAAGTTCTATTGCCCAGATGTAAAACAAACAGGCTTCTGTTTCAGATATAAAGAAAAAATTACTTACTGTGTCCAAAACGGAATGCAACAGCCGCAAAGCCATGTCTGTCCTTCCAATATCCCAAAAGTGCTGTGAACACTTACGTCCCAAGCAGAGTGAGACAAGCACCCTTTCTAAACTAAAAAATAATAAAATAAAATGTAAAATATTCTGGTGGTATCTGACCTTGACGGAGGACCTTTAGAGAATAGCCACATTATGTGCACTCAAAGCTAGTTTAGTTGCAGATAAAGACCAAAGTTGAACTCTGCTATACCCAGTGAAAATATGAAATGATTTGTGGGTGTGTGAATATTTATCCAATTTCCTGTTGGGTTTTTCCAGCGATGGCCTTGGAACTTGCTTTACAGTTTTCAATAGTTAGTAGGAATCAGACTCAGCCAACTTAGCCATCCTCAAACTGAGCAGAAATAGAGTAGTATGATATCTCTCTTTTATGTCTTCAGAATTTTAGTCATATGATTTTGTCCACTTATCTGATCCCTCAAATCTCACTTAACAGCTTTCCCAAGGCCAGGATCACTCTGCTGCCATTTCTAGGACTTGAGAAAGGCATCATCTACTCCTTTATAAGCAGTATAGAGGATGTTATATTACCTAAATGGGAAAAATCTCTTCCTGCCATCATGAAGCTTATTGTACTTAGAAATTATATATCAGAGGCCTCTTCCTGTTTCAGACAAGGTGGTCTTGGGGAAATCTGAGGGTGCAAGCTAATTACTACGAGCTTTATAAAAGTCGCGAGACACTTGAGAAGTATACGGATAAGACGGATCCGTGCAGTAGACCGATCATAAAGTTTTCTCTAAACAACCCAGTATAATCTTAGGTGGACTGAGAAATTTCAGGATAGGAAAGAGTGCAGTGATTTAGGTGTGAATTTCATGGATTTAAGTTGGAAATTATCTCAGGGCAAAAGTTAAAAAGGTAGCAGGGATTTGACTCAGTGGTTCCACCGCCTGCCTCACAAGCTCAGGGACCCGAGTTCAATCTCTGATACCAAAAAACAAAGTTAAAAAGGTAAAGTCAAGGCTCAGAATATTCTCAATTGCCTGAGTGCGTTTATTATTCTTCATTGTTGGGATAAACTGGAAAGATACTTACAGATCCTGGTGGGAGTTTTGGCTTGGCTATTATTTCCTGCTCAGGCCAAACTCACAGTGTTCATCCGTAAAATGAAAATTACAAATTCTTGAGCTCCTGAACACTTATTTATAGAATAAAAATTATATATATATATATGTACATACATATATGTGTGTGTGTGTTACTCATTCGTTTAACTGATATTTAGTGTGCACTTAGTGTACTCTGAGCACTGCTTAAATGTTAGAAATGCCATGATCAACAACAGCAACAGGAAAAACACCCTTCTTCTATGGATCTGAAGTTCTAGTAAGAGAGCTACAAAATAGATCCATTAATAAGTAATTTCATCACGTGCACATGGTGCTAAAAGGCTCAAGCACATGAGAGATAGAGAGTGATTGGGCGAGTGAAGTGCCATCTTAAATGGTTTGGGGTACAAGATCTCTCATCAATAAATTAAACTGGAGCATATTCCAGACCAGAATGATGGAGCTGTCATGTAGGCATCTAGGAGCAGAGCATCCAGGCAGGTGAATCAGCACGTGCAAAGGTCCAGACAGTTTATATGGATGAGGAAATCTCAGTGGAGCTGAGAGAGCCAGAATCGACAGAGATGGAGTGAAAGCGGGGACCAGGCACATTTTTCATTTGTGATATTCGAGTACAAGATTTATTTCTTTATGTTCGTAAGCAGGACAGCTCTGAAATTACAAAAACAGCTTCTACTTCTAGAGGGCTTACTAGGTGCATGACAGGCGGCCTGCAGTCATTTTGTTTGCTCTTCCCTTTGACTTTAAGAAGTAGGTACAGTTATTATCCCCTTTTACAAGTCAGGAAACTTAGGCTTAAAGGTTAAACAACTTGCCAGTGTTACCCGGCTAGTAATTGCTGGACATTCCAAGGCAAATAAGAATAAACCACAAGGGGGTTAAATGTCTCTCCCTGTTATTTGAACACACAAACACCCCCTCAGTGACAAACTCCCAAGGGAGGTAGGATTGGCTGCGCTCTTCTTAAGCGAGGCAGGGGGAAACTAAGAGAGGAAGAGCCAGTCTCTCTCTCCAGACATTTGTAAAATTTCTATGGCCTTTCCTCTTCTACAGCCCCTCTGAGCTTGGGGCTGGCCCCCATGGGGTTGTTTCCAGCCCTGCTAAGAACCAGGCTGAGAGCTGAGAAGGCCTCAGTCTTCTCTCTGCATGTGCAGCAGTGAAGGGGAGGCTGGTGGAGGTGCCACCTCTTTTTCAGGAACATGCAATTAAAATTTAAGGGGGGGGCAAAAAATACCCATCAACCTCCATTTTTTGAACACGTTTCTGCATGTATGCACGCACACTCATGCACATGCACCACACATGCATGAGGCCATAGACGTCCATCACTGGGGTCCTTGGGATTCTGATGAAAACATTTTCCACCTGGCATAGTTAGGCATTAAACACCCCTTGAGCCCCACCTGAGACTTGGACCGTCAGCAGAGATATTTTTAAACCCATGACACAGAGGAGTGTGACACACTCGGTTTTCTCAGTGGGTGGGTAGAGTGTTATTTCGTGTTGTTCTTGTCACTCAGCCCAACATTACAAGTATGCACTTTATTACTATACGGAGAGCGCTCTGCAGCCCGACTGGGCACAGTGTGTTCCCGATGAGGGGCAGGCAACCTGGCCGGGCACAGGACAGGCAAGCGGAAAGCTGCTGGGACAGAACCTGCCCTCTCAGGGCCTCTCTCATGCATCCAGCACAGAGCAGCAGGGCATAAAGAGTCCCAACTGCCAGGATCTAATACTCCATAGCCATCAGTGGCTGCCCTTGGAAAAATTCTAGATACACAGTTAACAAATAACTAGTGTTTGTCTACCACCCTCTTGTTCTTCTTCTTTTTCCTAATAGAAGTTTATTTGTTTGTTTGTTTGTTTTTTCTCATTATCACACGTAAAATTTATGGCAGGTTAGGACCAAGTAAGTATCTGTATCTCACCATTTAGCTGGAAAAGCAAAGATATTAGTCAAAGCTCTCATTGTCTCCTTGAGCTGAGAGAAAAGAGTAAGAAGTGGGGGGCAGGTGGTGCCTCTGCCCTGGGCACAGGCAATAAAAAGGTGAACTGAAGGCAAAGAATTTGAAAACAAATAAGGAAATAATTAACAGTCACTGTGCTTTTCATTGGCATCTTGCTTTGCTAATCCTAAACAGTGTTGGTGATAGAGATTCCTCCCACCTGAGAGAAAACCCTCCCACCATTGCTCCCTAGCACGCGAGAGCCACTGAGTGATGTGGTTGATTTGGAAGAACAGTAATTTATTTCTGCAGAAGACTGGGGACCTCTGGGTGAAGTTCTGATTTCCCATGATGTGGGTACAAAACTTATTTTTTTCTTCATTGATAGCAACTTTATTTTACCTATTCACCCTCATAGAAATATAATTAGTATCATCTGAAAAATAACGAGTAAGAAATGTCTGCCATGTAGTAAAATGGAACGCTTAAAATGTAGTTCTCAAGAGGGCATCCTTGATGCTAAACTGGTCTTAAATCACATATGTAGTTTGTTAACAACAAGTCCAGAATTACCTCAACAGAGTCTCATTACATCCTCCACTGTAGGTCAGCCATTACCATTTCTGACTTAGAACAAAGGTTGGCAAACATGGGCCAGACCCAGCCCAGTGTCTGCTAGAAGAGTTATGGGAGTATGTCCATTAATCTACATATTGTCTATGGCTCGTTTAAACCTTTAACCGCTAATCCTGCAGTTGTGACAGAGACCGTAGGACTCATAAAGCCTGAAATACTCACTATCTCCACCATCGCAGACCAACTTTCCAGGCACCTGCTCTGGAATAATGCAACCAGCTCCTGGCCTGATCGATCCATTGTTTCCTTTCTTGGTCTCTTACAAGCCATGTTCCATCAGGCAGTCAGCATTACCTATCAATTAAAAGGCATATCATGATTAAAACAGCACTGTTCCAAACTGTCCATTAGTTTTCATAACAATTAGAATCCAACAGAAACTTTGGGCTTTTCCAGGCCAAAAAGATCTTTCATAATCAGGCTGCTGTCTTCATAATCCCTCGTTATGCATTGAATTGTGCCCCCTTCAAATTTATATATGGAAGCTCTGACGTCCTAGGCGACTGTACATGGATACAGGATCGGTGGAAGATAATGAAGGTTTAAAAAGCCAGAAGGACAGGCTCTAATGGGACTAGTGGCCTTATAAGAAGAGGGAGAAAGACCTCGTCTTTCATGTGAGGAAGTAGCAAGAAGTTGGCCATCTGCAAACTGGCCACAGAACTGGCTAGAATCTTGATTTTGTACTTCTCAGTGTCCAGAACTGTGAGAAATCAAATTTGTGTTGGATCAGCTATCCAGTCTTTGTCTTTTGTTATGGTAGCCTCCATCTGCCTCTGGGATGCTAACCTGACTGGTTGGTCCTGGGAAATGATGTACTCCTGATGCCTCCTGACCTTCCTGCTTGGAAGACACCCCCCCCCCATTCTTCCAGAACTATGCCTTCCCATAAGAAGAACTTGGATTTAATGTCACTTTTTCAGAGTCCATCTTGGGCCATGATTAACAATAACACCTCTATAGCTCACTACTTTTTAGTATGTTCTAGGTTTACATTTGCTTTTTTTCATTCACTGATCAGCTTTTTCCATTAACATGCCCTGAAGACTGAGCCGATAATGGATTTGTCTATGCAAAGGGCCTGAAAGAGAGGGATCAAGTGTGGTCCTAAGCTTGGGACCTGGACAAGTAGAGAAAAGTGACACCATCTAGTGAGATGAGGAAAGCTTTGGGAGGAGCATGCTTTGGGAAGAGGAGAGGAGAGGGAAAGGAAAGTCAATATTTCCATTTTGAACATGTTGCATTTTACATATTTATGAGATGCAGGGTGGAGGTGTCTGGTGGGCAATCAGATGTGCAAGTCTGGAATTCAAGGGGGAGCTTGGGTCTGAAGATTACAATGTGTGAGTCAGCAGCATATAGATAGTGTTTAAAGCCATGCTCAGAGAGGAGCTCTGCTGGGGAATGCAGATACGGAAAAGTCCAGGAATTAAGCCCTGGGGCAGACAAATATTTACAGGATGTGAGGAAAGTAAGGCCAAAGAAATTGAGAAAAAAAAATCTATTGAGGTAGGAGGGAAACCAGAACATAAGTGTCCAAAGATCCAAGTGAAGAAAGGCTGTCGTTCCGGAAGTTGCCATGAATTCCAGATGAGAACTGAGAATGGGTCTTTAATTTCAGCCACAGGCTGAGGCGAAAGCAGGGTAATGGGGATAAAATCTTTGGGGGATAGGGCAAAGAAGAGCTCATAAGAGCGAGCAAAGGAGGGAAAACAGAGGTGGAGGTAACAATTTCAAGGAGTTTGTTACATGGCAGAAAGAGAATAAAGTAATAGCCAGAAAAGGGTACAACAAAAGGGGAGATTATCTAGAAGAGATTCCAGTGAGTTTGAAGATAGGTGAGACACTAGGGAAAAGATGAAACTGCTAGCAGGAGAGATCATTGCTGGAGAGACTTCCATAAGTACTTAACTCTGAATGGATCTGAATGAAATATGCTTTCCATGGGAGCAGGGCACCGTCTGCAGGGAAAGCAAGATACGTAGGGACTGAAGGACATGGCAGGTGACTCATTTGTAGGTGGATGAGGAAGTTCTACTTGCTTGTTTTCTCCATGAATAAATGGTGAGGTCACCAGCTGAGCGTGAGGGGGTGGTGTCAGGAGAGAGGGGCCATGACATGGTAGCCTTGGAAAGTGGGACTCGAATAGGCCAGAGAAGGTAGCAGGATTGCCAGGCAGTACCAAGGGCAAGACCTTGGGAAGCTGGTGGTCAAAACTCAGCTTGTGAATGGGCAACCTTGCTTTGTGTTTCCTTCAACCAGATTCCAATATTTTGGTGCAGATTCAGAGCAGGTGGAAGCTAAAGCAGGTGGGAGATTTTCACTCCAGGAAGCTGGAGGAAGGGGTGGAAGCTGAGTTTACACAGTGATTATAACAATAGGAAGATGAGAATGAAGAGGTCAGAGAGCTGTGGGAACATTTCCAAATTGAAGGGTCAGAAGAATTAAAGGTCTCAGTAGGGTCAAAGAATTGCTGAAGTCAGGGGAGTAGAGGGATTTACCTGGAAGATAGCAAGTGATGGTGTGAAAATAGAATCCTTAAATATGAGATTTGGAGGCAGAGTGATCACTAAGTAGGACTGGAAGGGAAAGGCTGCTGAAGTGGAAAGGACAAGATCCTGGGAAGGAATAGACCAAGAGCCCTGGAAACTTGAGCAGGGAAAGACTTCTGAAATAACTGACACAGCCAAGAATGATGGCAGGCACAGTGTGGGTGTTGCAAGAGAGCCAGGGGCAAAGCCTGTAGGTAAAGATGAGAAGGTGGCAGGAGTCCTCACCACTTTGGAAGGGGAAGTTCATGACACATGGTCCAGTGCTATAGGCATCATGGGAGCTGGGGTTGAAGAAAGTGGATTTCAGCTAGAGAATGGTCCACAGGATGGAGTGCAGAGCAAGCAAGACACATAACCACCTGCGAGGCCCCTGTGTCCATAGGAGGAGAGAAGAGCTGCTGCTAAACATGGCTAAAAGGGGAGCCGGGGCCTTTAGGGGTGTCATTTGCAGCTGCAGCTGGCATTTGAATGGATCATTCTTAGAAAGGGATGAGGAGCTGGGCCCAGTGGTACAGTACTGTAATCCCAACACCGAGGGAGGCTGAGACAAGGGGGTTGCAAGTTGGAGCTCAGTTGAGGCAACTCAGCGACATAGTGAAAAACCCTATCTGAAAATAAAACATTACATATATATATATATATATATATATATATATATATATATATATGCGGAGAATGTAGCTCAGTGTGAAGTCCCTAGGTTCAATCCCCAGGATCCTCCCCCCACCCACACACACATATGCACTCAAAGAAGGGGTGAGGATGGATATGGGATGATGAGACACTGTGAGTGATAAGCACAGTGAAAGGGGTTTGAGGGAATGCAGAGTGGGGGACTTTTCTTAGCTTACAGGATAGAGAGAGCCAGGAGATGACACAGGCCCATGCTTGGTTCCCAGGGCTGTCCTGACAAGGCACCCAGAGCCATGTGGCTTAGAACAGCAGGAATGTACTGTCCCAGTCCTGGGGCCCTGCTCTCTGCAATGCCAGTCTCAATGGGCTGCACCGCCTCTGATGCTGCAGGCACTGGGACTTCCTGTCTCTTCTGGCTTCTGCTGCCCACGTGTGACCTGGCCGTGGCAGCAACACTGGTCTTCACAGGCCACTGGACCTGCTGCACCTCTCCACAGTCTTCCCTCTGTGTGTGTCTGTGTGCATCCAACTGCCTCCTTTTAAAAGGACACCGGTCGTAGTAGACGAGGGTCCACCCCAATGACCTCATCAGGACTTGATTAAATCTAAGTGTGAGTCCACTTGGGCTACATTAATAAAAACACTATAAACTGGGTGGCTTATAAATGACACGCATTGATTCCTTATAGTTGAGAGGCCAGCGAATTGAAGGTCAAGGTGCGGCTGCCTTTGACAACCCTCTTCTGTGCCTCCACCCAGGAGAAGACACAAACAAGCTTTTTGGGGCCTTTTTTAAGAAAACATAAAAGCACTCATCCCATTCATGACTTAATTACCTCTTCAAAGGCTCCACCTCCTGATATTACCACTTTGGGAATCAGCTTTCAACAGAGAAATTTGGAAGGGACACAAGCATTGAGCCCACAGCAATCTACACCTAGCCTATGTCCAACTAAGTTCACATTCTGAGCTTCTGAGGGTTAGGACTTTAACATAGCTTTCAGGGGAACACAATTCAACCTGTAAGAAGCTCCCAGGGACAGCAGATTTTTTTAGGCCCGCAGGACAGTACGTGATGGGGAGGGTCAGGGGCTTCTTGGATGGGTATCCCATCTGCTTCCTGGAATCTCTTTCTGTGAGCTTTGTTGCGTGAGGAGGGTGGTAATACAACAGGGCAGTGGCGAAGTCACAAAGGGCATATTAGTTTCAGTTGCTCAGGGCTCTGCAGTCCTGTTTTATAGACCTCTGTGGGAGAGATGATAGCAGGATCTCACCCTGCTCTCTACATTCACTCTGCTCAGTACACTTCAGATGCATTGCTCTATCTCTGCCTCAAAAAAATAAAAAAACTACAATGGATCTTTGACTTACGAACTCAATTCGTTCCCGAGCTCTAGTTGTAACTCAAGTTGGTCAGTTACCTTCAAAGTCTTGTATCATTTTATGTCACACTTTCTTCCAGGCAGATCTCAGTGTCCTCAGAGAGACATTGGCCCAGGATTTCTCAATTAACCCCACTCAGGAAAGGATGTCATCATGTTCCTTCCAGAACTCTTTAAGGGTTAAATATGTATCTGAGACCATCTGGAAGCATAAGCGGCCTGCATTTGGGTTATAAACTCCAGACTTTGGTCCTAAATTAAAATTAAAATTCTAGTCGTAACCCAAGTTGTTCATGTGTCAGGCTGGTCATAACTCAAATGTCCACTGTACCTAGATTATTCCGGCCCCAGGGCTTTGGCACATAGCATCTCTCTGCCCAGAGTATTCTCTCAGAGCTGTTTATGGCTGGCTTTCTCTCATCACAGAGAGCTCATCTCATAGGCCACTTGCGTGGAGGGGGTTTCCCTGGACATTTTACCCAGAGTCCCCTTCCTTCCCTATGTGTTTCATCATTGTCTCATCAGGTATCATTTTCACATCTGTCTGCCTGTTTAGTGTTAGTTTCCGCAGTTGGGTGTAGGTTCACAGGACACTGCCCCCTGCCATCAGTTCAGCTCTGATGCCCCGGGGTACAGAACGATACTTGGCCCTAAACAACAGCAACAACACCACAAGTAATAGTAATAATAATCTTTGGGTAAATATTAAATACATACAGGTTTATACAAGACATGGGTCATTTAACCTCGCTCAACCTCATTCATCAATTGCAGATTTGGACCTAGGTCTTATCTTTGAGGTTTTTTTCTAGTCTTATGATGCCAGTTATGTAACAGCTGGATATAATTCGCGAGACACACAGAAATGTTAATGTTCAACATCCAGGTTGATTCCTCAAGGCCAAGAGAAGAAAGTTCCCATGCATTGTATCAGGGAGAAAACTGGCTCTTCATCAGGTCAGGGCAACTGATCTAATTTGAGCCAAGAATGTTTTACTTACACACCTTTCCTTCCCCTTCACACGAGCCCTTTAAGCTGCATCTAGAGCACGTGTTTAAAAGGTGGACCCAGAAAACAGATGGCTTCAAGGTGCAGCTCTGCCAACCTGGCTGCCATTTGGAACATTTGGGTAAATTTTGTTAGGCTTTGATTGTACTTTTCACTTCCTTACCATACACACGAGACTTCCTAAAATGTAGAAATAGTCTCATCCCCCTACCAACCACAAACATTTTTGTTAATGGGTCTAAGTCCATGTCTTTACTAAGGTGATGAAAATAACTGAGTTCTCCCTTCACTTCATTGCACTATTAATTTAGTGCCTACTAGAGCCCAGGTCTGGAGCTACCTTGTGGGGAACGCAGCTCTTTTCTCAAGCTCTCATATGTCCAATGCTCTCTCCCTTCTAGACTCTGCTGAGAATAAGTTCATCCCATCTTCCAGCACCACGTTCTTTTGGTCTTTTACCAAAGCATCCCAATGCCTGGGGAGAGCGAAGGTCTCAGCTTTCTGACAAAAGTCTCACTCAGCTGCACTGACTATGGTCCCTTCATGCTTTCCAGGTCCATCCTCTTTCACTGCATTACAGCTGTCTTTTCTCTCCCCTAAGCAGTCATAGCATACCCTCCCCCCTCCCTTCTCTTCCCCTAATTCCAAAACTCAGGCCCAGAGTCCTTCGGAAGGAGTTACCGTGCCTTTGGCGACTGCAGCATCTTTATGAGACTGAGAACTAGAAGCCAGCAGTGCGCAGCCCTGGGAATGCAGGATGCTGTGAAGCAAGAGAGCAGGAAGAGTCGGGGAGGCTAAGTCAGCCTGCCTTTTCTGATGACTTCGTACTTGAACTTTTAGTTTTATAGTTCTATAAAAGGCAACTGACAAAAGAGAACCCATTTTGGGAGGGTCCACCTGGCCAGGCTGAGCTGGGTGGGGCAGCCCCAACTTTTGAAAGCCAGGGCTGATTTTCACCCATGATGTCAGAGGCAATGGGATTCCCACTCAGCCAGAGGATGGGAAAGCAGACAGCCTCAGCCCAGCCCATGCCTGCGGGTGCCAACAGCAGCTTCAGCCCTGCCTTCCTGGCTGCTTAGCAGGAGCCTTTCCTCCTCGGAGACTCTTTGCAATGCCTGGAAAGGAAGTACTTGCTTAGCCCTGCTGCTATCTGCCGGCCTGGAGAGCCTCACTTACCCGCCTCCTCGGCTTCCCAGCTCCCCCAGCCAGCTCTGCCTCCTTTCCCTTCAGTGTTGGATAAAGAGACTGAGCAGGAGCCTCTTGGGGTCTGCAGCCTTTTCCAGACCACCAGTCCTTAGCCCGGAGCTTCAGCCCCTGACCTCTATTCCCTCCTTGGACTCCGAGGCAGACCCTGGGCCCCTGGACTGTCCAATTGCCACAAAGGAAAGAGTGTTTTGGAGTGGACGGTTGTTTTTGAAACTTTTTTTTTTAAATTGCTTTTGCTTATTCACATGGAACTACTTGGTTGTGCTGGCACCAGCCCTGTAGTTTTTTTGTGTGTGGACAGAGCAGGTCGCTCTCCAAGCCCTGGGGGATAGGGTGAAGAAACTGCTGCTCACTTATCCAGACTCAGAGGAGGTTCCTTCATCCTGGCCAGGAACAGTGCTGCCTGGCTCCAGAGACAGGAATACAGGAGAGCTGAGAGGGTCAGTGGCAGGCAGCTCCAAGGGCTTACCTTAGGATCCCCCAAAAGGCTCAGCAGCTGTGTGGCTCTGGCCACCATGCAGGTCCCGGCTCCTGTCCTTGGAGACGGACCAACTGTACCCCATGAGCCCTGGCAGCAGAGCCAGGAAAACAAGGTTAGAAAACCCCCCCAGCATCATGATGCTGAGGTTCCTCCAGTCCCCAAGCTATCAATCACCAGCAAAATTTATCCACTGCACAATTTCAGCTCACTGCAGGGTTTCTGGGCTTTTCTTTGTGCCACCTAGCAACACATTATTGCTGCACTAGTTCATTCATTATATTGCTGATGGTTATTTTCAGGGCCTACCATGTACTAGATAGGACCTGCTGCGTGGCAGAAAGATACTCAGTAAGTGAACCTGGAATAACAGGTTGCTTCAACAGAGACCAGAGCTGTTTGAATAAAGTTGCCAAGAGACCAGGAGGATGGGCACATGGTGTGTCCTCTGTACCATGGGAAACTACATCCGTGGCCTGTGTTTGGACGTGTATGTGGTTCCCTCAGCATTGTCCTCTTTCCTCCGATGGGAAGGCCCCAAAGATGCTCAACCAATCTCCCCAGTAGAACAGAAAGTGTTATGATTTGACTATGGTTCCTTCTCTCTGGAATTCTTGTTGAAATTTAAAGCTGCCTTTGTGGCAGGGCTAAGAGGTAGAGTCTGTGTTAATCAACCTTTTGTCTCTGTGACAAAATACATGGGAAAAAGAAGGAAACATTTATTTTGGTTTGTAGCTGAAGAGATTTCAGTCCATGCCCTGCAGGCCCCAGTGCTTTAGGCTTATGGGAAGGTAGAATCATCATGGCAGAAGGGCATGGTAAGGGAAGGCTCTTTGTCTCATAGTAGTAGACACAAGGAAGCAAGGGGTGGGGGGAGAAGAGAGGAGAGAGGAGAGAGAGAGCCAGAGAGGAAGGGGCTGGGGATCAGATCTAGTCTCCATGGTCACACTGCCAAGACTCATTCCCTTCCACCTCCTGTTCCCATCCCCTCCCAATAAAGCCATCATATTATGAACTCACCAGTAGATTAACTCACTGATGAAGTCAGAGGCCTCAGGAACCAATCACTTCCCCAAAGCTCTGAACATTGGGAATGAAGCCCCAGGGCATGCCCTCGGGAGATGGGATGTATCATTTCCAAACTGTACCAGGGCTTTAAGAGCTGATTAGGTCCCTGAGAGGGATGGGATTCAAGCCACTCACCTGGCCTGGTTCAGTGACAAAGGGTGTGTGTGAGTTCCTGACCTCCCGGGGCTGGACTAGATATCACGAGCGTGGGTTGTGATAAAGCAAGGCAGCCACTCCCAGTTTGCCCCCTTCATGTGCCCACTTGCCCTTTGGCACCCTGGCAGGAGTTGGTGCAGCATGAGGCCCTGATCAGAAGCCCAGTAGATGCCCATCTCACTTTCTTGGACTTTCCAGTCACTAGAATTATGAACCAAATGAACCTCTATTCTTTATAAATCACCAGGCCAGGATGTTCTGTTTTAGCCACAGAAAGACTCAGACAGGACACTCACTAAATAGTCACTGAGTGGCGACTGGTGTCTGCCTTACCTTGAAGCATTACTGGGTATTAAATATGCAAATCAAATGTGCACAAGAAACATTCTGTAACAACAGAATGGCCCACAGTGTTGGTAAAGGGGATTGGGGTGAGTTGTAGGTATTGCCTGGTGGGTGGGCGTGGGCTGCTCTTCTACCTATCACAGTGAGATCACAGAAACTGCTTGAATAAACAACATCTTTTTAAAGTGCTTTCCTATTATCTCATTTTCAATCTCAATTGTCCTGGAAGACAGGACCAGGGAAACAATTCCCATTATAAAGATGAATAAACTATGACCTATATTTAAGTAACTTGTCTTTTTATGTTCAAAAATGAAGTTATCAGGAGAAAAAGGACCTACAGTACCTTCCAAGGACTCCAGCAACTACACCAGACAGGTACCTATGGCTCCAGCAAAGAATGCTTAGTTTTCTTCCTTTTCAAAAATAATTTTAGTGGGTGGATTCTTCATGGTCCACATTTGAATGTTGCCTGCGTTAAAAGCCAGAAAGATGGCAGCATGAGAGGAACAAGGCTCACTGCTGAAGGTTTTGCAGCTAGGTGCAGGTTCACAAATCCATAAATATAGGCAGCCTCTCGGATGTGGGGAAATGCCAGGAAACAGATTCCCCTCAGAGCACCTAAAAAGGAACTTAGACTTGCTAACATTTGAGCCTAGAGAGACCCATGCCAGACGTCTCATTCCCAGAACTATAAGACAATGACATTATGTTTTTCTAAACCATTAATTAAATTCGTGATAATCTGTTACAACACCCATATAAAACTAATACAAACGGGTAACCTTCAGTCTTAGTAACTGGTTGAGTTCCCACCGGTCAACCCCCAAAGTGGATCTCTGGGTTTTTGCTTTGTGTACATAAATCCCCAAATAAGGAAATGGTTATAAGAGCTTTGAGAATTTCTCAGCCCAGCTAATTCCCCGAGGTCATTTATGGGTTCTTCCTACCCAAGGGCATATCAACAATGGTGAACCTGGCCCTTCACTGGCTGCCTTCATCCTTTTTAATGGTGGCTTCTTACTGAGGCCAAGGACAGATTAGAGGGTCCAGCTGTAGGGTACATAGCATGACAGTTGTACAGTGCAACAAATGACCTCGTGCCTCATATTTATTGGTGAAATTTGGCTTTAACTATTGACCACTAGTAAAAGAAGCCATAGAGCCCAGGACTCCACAAGGAAAATTCTGGAAATTCTTCTGGCCCTGCAAAAACTCCTTATGCCTAGGTGTCTTCTTTACTTACCTGTCAACAAAATGTTGTACTGATGTGATATTAATTTTGAAAGTCAAGGTAACCATGACCATATCTGTGAAACTCCCAGGGAAAAGTCAAGCAGAAGAAGGTATGTGGATGCAGAAAACTGCAGGTTCCTCATCCAGAAGACCACTGAAGCTCCCATGAGTCAGAACCATGGAAAGGCACTTGTGCTTGGCAGAGAAACTATAAACCAGAAGATGCCCTTGTGTTTACTTTTTTCCTTTAAAAAAGAACATATGCCCTATGGCATAAGTTCACTGAGTAAGCATTTGAGGGGGATAATTCTTATATAAATAAGAAAAGAGTTCAAAGCCCCAAGTCTCTCTCTCTCTCTCTCTCTCTCTCTCTGTCTCCCTGGTTGTTGGTCCCCTTAGTCTCCCTGAGCCCCAACTTCTTCATTCAAAAAGAGAAGATACTAAAGGAAAATTCATAGAGTGTTTAGATGATGACATAAAGCAATGATTGGAAAACAGCTATCGTATCATATGCAGTCAATAACTATTAATTTCCTTGTTTTATTCCTTCTTATTAGATTATGTTAAGATAAAATTTCCATAATGGTCCCGATGCCTCATCTGGGTCTAGTCTTCTGGCTTCAAAAATGACCATACAGGGCTGGGAATTTAGCTCAGTTGTTTGGCGCCTGCCCCATAAGGGCAAGGTCCCAAGTTTGAGCCCTGGTACCAAATAAAAAAAAAAAAAATGACAATACTTAAATAATTCCTCAAATGACAGAAACTGACATGTTTTTAAATCTACACAGGATGATCAAGGAGCTTCTATGGTCTCCCTTGGCTCTTCCTTCCTTCTGACCTTCTCAAGCCCACTTGCTTTTCTTTTTTGGTACCGGGGATAGAACTTGGGTCTTTGTGCTTGCACAGCAGGCGGCGAAACCACTGAGCTAAATCCCCGGCCTGAGCCCACTTGCTTTTGTTCTGTCCCCAGCAGCAGTGATACAAATACATTCCCACCTTCTGCTCAGTCATCATGCAACTCTTTGTAATGTCTTGAGACTGTTTCCTCTGTGTCACATTGATGGCATTTTGAAGGCTGTCTATTGAAGATGTGTGTTTACTAAAACGTTGTGAGTGTTCAGGCATTCAAATCCTCAAGTCCAACACCATGGCCTGGCAAGAGCCATTCACAGTCACAGAGTTCCTGTGACACATTCCTTCTCTCCCCACTTACCCGTCAGAGGGATACCATGATGGTTTACTCAGGGAAGCATGTCCCAGAGACAGTCACATTAGGCTGCTGGTTCTCAACTGTGACCCAAGGTTGGGAGGATTCCATGTCACTCCCAGTTGAAAGCTGGGATGTTGGCTCAGGAGGGAGAAACCCCATCCCCCTGGCCAGGCCCTCAACAAGCTTCCCCTTCTCTTGTGTTCACTTGTCCTTAACCATTGTCATGGAGGGTAGAGGTGACTTTTGTTGGGGCCTGTAGTCCCAGAACAGGAACCGAATCCTTTTTGATATCTTCTCCAAACTGTCCATGGGTAGGGAGAACCCTTGTAGGCTCCCAACCCACATGAGCTTTTGGGGTCACCGTCCTAAGCTTGGTTCAGGGGCTATCTCTGCTCGACTATCTGTGGAGCCTGCTCTGAGCCTCAGTTTCCTGCCCTGTGATGTGACATGGACAAGATTAAATAATCCCTGTGGTTTGCTCAAGCTGTTTGGGCTTTCTATTTCCCAATTCTTCCATTTTCATTATGGTGAAGCCTTTTGATCCAAGGCCAAGGGTGGCATCATGGGAGTTCCTGGGAAAGCATCACTGATGTGTTATTAAATGTGTTTATTTTCTGACTGTCACCCTGTCTGTGTGGAAGTAAAAGATGACTATCTAAATGCTACACTGAGCTGGATCCTGGGACACAGGAAAAAGACAGAGCCTCTCCCTCAAAGGGTTTGCATTCTAATGGGGGAAGAAAGGAAATAATAGCATGATAGATGCTCTGGGGATGAGAACAGTGAGTGCAGAGAGAACTTGGAAAGTCCCCCTGGAGAAAGGAACAAGTGCTCCAAGTAGAAGGGATGAAAGTACACAGGGGTGGTTGTGTTTTAAAGGCCAGAAGAAAACCAGAAGGGTTAGCAAGGGCCAGAGCACCAAGACCTGACAGGCCATACTTAGGAGATTCATTTTAATTTGAAGGATTTTATGACCTCAGTGGTGTAAACTGAGCTCGGCACAGGCAAAGTAAAATACTTGATCACCACACACAGCAGTCATTCAAGGAGAGAGTACAGATGGCAACATCAGAGAGAGCAGCCTCATTCCCAGTTAATTTGCCAAGGGTGTTCAGAGGGGCTGAGATCCGAGGAGACACCCTAATGATGGAAGAGGAGAAGGCTGGGGAGCCAGAGAGGAGGATGTACTTGCACAAAATGTGCTTGGGAAAAAGAGTGGGGAAAAGGAGCACAGGAGGAAGCAGGTAAGTTTACTTTTGGAACCCTGGAAGAATGATGAGACCGTGATGGAGACAAAAAGAGGGGAAAGTCTGAGAATGTCTGGTTTCCGACATAAAGCATGAGGAATTTCTATCATGAGAATTATGATGAACTTGAACCTTCCAAACCCCACTCCATCCTTTATATTCCTCATGCAGAGTTTACACCTCCGAGACTGATCTGAAATAAAACAAGGGATGAATTTCCTCTATGAAACTAAGCTTGCTTCTCCCACCAATGAGCTCCTCCTTAAGACAGTCAAAATATGCTTGAATCTTTTTCTTGCCTCAATATGTGTCATTTGGTAGTTATCTCCTACCCATTAAACTGGTATAAAAATGTTTAGTTTTTTGGTTGATTACGAAAAATAATACATAGAATAATTTTATTTTTTATATTAATTTTATTGAATATTTTAGGTATGCAATACAGCTACATTCATCATTGGAAATTTGCACCTTTACATAATCTGTCTTGGTTCTTATTTTTTACCCATTCCCCTGCCCTCCCTTCAACCCCTCCATCCCTCCCTTTTTATAAAGAATTTGTTTCCATTTTTTAATTTTCTCATATTAATTCCATTCCCTTCTTTCCTTTCCCCTACCCCTCCCACTTCCCTTTCCCCTTTGCCACTTTGCTTCCTCTTTCACATTATCTATTATACGTTTCAGTCCTTATTTACACTTTCAGTTTCTCACACTAGAGAAACTATTCGGTATTTACACATGTGTGTTCTATTTATTTCACTTAAGAGTATTGCCTTAATGTGCATCCATTTAGCTATAAATGTCTCTAATTTCTCATTTTTTATGGATGAGTAGTACTCCATTTTATTTTTAAAAAACACACATTTTCTTTACCCAGTCTCCAGTTGATGGGTAATTGGTTTGCTTCCAAGTTTTAGCTATTACAAATTGTGCTGCTATGAACATGGGTGCACATATATCACTGTGGTATGATTCTTTTAATGCTTTGGGGAAGATATCCAGAGAGGAATAGCTGGGTCAAATGGGACTTCCAGTCCTAGTTCTTTGAGGTATCTCCACACTGATTTAGACAGTGGTGGCACCAGTCTATACTCTCACCAGCGGTGGAGCAGGGTTCCTCTTTCCCCACAGCCCCACAAGCATTTGTTATTGATTGCTTTCATGATAGCAGCCATTGTTTCTGGAGTGAGGTGGAATCTCAGCGTTGTTTTCATTTGCATCTCTCAAATGACCAGGGATATTGAACATTTTCTCATGTATCTATTTGCTATTTCTACTTCTTTGTCTGAGAAATGTCTGTTCATTTCAGATGCCCATTTTCAGATTGGGTCTTTAAATTTGGGAGGTCTGATTTTTTAAAGTTCTTTATAGATTCTAGATAGTACATCTTTGAGCAAAAGCAGGTAAAAATGTTTTCCCACATTGTGGGTTGTCTCTTCACACTGCTGGTGGTTTCTCTTGCTGTGCAGAAGCTTTTTAATAAGAAGAGATCCCATTTATTCATTGCTTGTGCTAGTTCATAGGCAACTGAGGTTTTGTTCATAAAATCTTTTCCTGCACCAGTGTCTTCAAGAGTTCTACCTAACCTCTGTTGCAGCCAGTCCAGCTTTTCTGTTTTAATATTTAGGTGTTTAATCCATTTTGATTTAAGTTTAGTGCATGGTGAGAGATACAGGTCTAGTTTTAATCTTTGGCAAGTTGGAACCCAGTTTTTCCCAGCACTATTTATTAAAGAGGCTATCTTTCCTCCAGTGAGGGTGTTTGGCTCCTTTGTTAAAGATGAGGTGGCTGAGTGGGTCTGGAGTTGTTGCTTCATCTTCTAATCTGTTCCACTGGTCCTCTAGTCTGTTTCTTTGCCAGTACCATGCTGTTTTTATCACAGTAGCTTTGTAGTATAGTTTCAAGTTGGGGGGTGTGATACTCCCTGCCATGTCTCTGTTGCCTAGAATTTCTTTTGCTATTCTGGGTCTCTTCTTGTTCCAAATGAATTTTTTGGATTGTTTTCTCAAGGTCCATGAAGTATGGTGCTGGCATTTCAATTGGGATTGCATTAAATCTATATAGCAGTTTCGAAAGTATGGCCATTTTCACTATGTTGATCCTTACAACCCAGGAGCTGGGGAAGTTTTTCCATTTAGTGACATCATCTTGTATCTCTCTTTTCAGAGTGCTATAGTTTTCAGAGAAGAGGTTTTTGACTTCTTTTGTTAGGTTGATTCCTAGGTATTTCAGTTTTTGGGATGTTATTCTGAAAGGAATTGTTTGGTCTATTTCTCTCTCAGTGAGTCTGTTGTTCATGTAGAGGAAAGCTATTGATTTTTGTGTGTTGACCTTGTATCCAGCTACTTTACCAAATTTGGGTATTAAGTCTAGAAGACTTTTGGTGTTCTTGGGGTCTTCTATATAGACTATCATGTCATCTGCAAATAATGACAATTTGCCTTCTTCATTTCTTATCTTTATTCCTTTTATTTCTCTCTCTTGTCAAATTGATGTGGCTAATGTTTCCAAGACTATATTGAAGAGGAGTGGTGATAGTGGACATCCTTGTCTTGTTCCTGATTTTAGTGTGAAGGATTTCCATTTTTGACCATTTAGTATGATATTGGCTGTTGGCTTTTCATAGATGGTTTTGATCAGATTGAGATAGAGATCATCTATTCCAATCTTCTGTAGTGTTTTTATCATAAATGCGTGTTGGATTTTTCTCAAGTGCTTTTTCTGCATCTATTGAGAAGATCATATGGTTTTTGTCCTTGGATCTATTGATATAGTGTATTACATTGACAGATTTACATATGTTGAACCATCCCTGCATCCCTGGAATGAATCCCACTTGATCAGGATGTATGATCTTCTTGATGATCTTCTGCATTCTATTTGCCAGTATCTTATTAAGGATTTTTGCATTTTAGTTCATTAGTGAGGTTGGCCTGTAGTTCCTTTTTCAGTTGGGTCTTTCTCTGCTTTGGGGATCAAGGTGATGCTGGCTTCCAGGAATGAATTCAGGAATATTGCTTCCCTTTCAATTTCATTGAAGACTTTAAACAGTAGTGGCAGTAGTTCCTCTCTAAATGTCTTGTAGAATTCAGCAGTGAAGCCATCAGGACCTGGGCTTTTCTTAGTTGGTTAAGTTTTTAATTACATTTTCAATTTCATTGATTGATGTTGGGTTGTTTAGAATTTTTAGGTCTTCTTCATTCAACTTTGGTAATTCATATGTATCTAGGAATTTGTCCATTTCTTCTGTGTTTTCCATCTTATTAGTGTGTAGGTTCTCAAAGTAGATATTGATGATCCTCTGGATTTCTGCTAGGTCTGTTGTAATTCCATCCTTTACATTCCTTATTGCATGGATTTGGGCCTTTTCTTTCCTTTTTCTGATAAGGTTTGCTAAGGAGTTGTCAATTTGTTTATTCTTTCAAAGAATCAACTCTTGGCTTCATTGATTTTTTGTATCATTCTCTTAGTCTTCATTGCATTGAATTCTGCTCTGATCTTTATAATTTCCTCCCTTGTATGAGCTTTGAGTTTGTCCTAGTCTTTTTCTAGAAGCTTGAGATTCAGCATCAGGTTGTTTAATTGGGCTAGATTTGTTTTCCTAATATGAATATTCACTGCAATGAATTTCCCTCATAAGACTGCTTTCATTGTGCCCCATAGATTCCAATATGTTGTATTGTCATTGTCATTTAGTTGTAGGAAATGTCTCATTTTTTCTTTAATTTCCTCTGTGACCCATTGGTTATTCAAAAGTGTGTTGTTCAATTTCCATGTGTTTATGAAATTCTTGCGGTTTCTTTTGCTATTGATCTCCAATTTCATTGCGCTATGGTCTGATAATATACAGGTGATAACTTCAATTCCTTCTCACTTACTTAAACATGTTCTATGAGCGAGTATGTGTTCTATTTTGGAGAATGACCCATGTGCAGCTGAAAAGAATGTGTATTCTGATTTTGTGGGTTGGAACACTCTGTAAATGTCTGTTAAGTTCATTCGTTCAAAAGTTTGATTGAGTTCTACTATTTTGTTGCTTATTTTTTGTCTAGCTGATCTATCTATTTGTGACAGTGGGGTATTGAGGTCCCCCACTACTATTGTATTAGTGCATATATGACTTTTCATGTCTGTTAGTATTTGTTTTATATAGTTGGGCACACTAGTGTTTGGTGCATATATGTTTATGATTGTCATCTCTTCCTCTTGGATTATTCCCTTTACAAGAATGTAGTGTCCTTCTTTGTCTCTCTTAATCAGTGTTGGTTTGAAATCCCCTTGATCTGCAAAGAGGATAGCTACTCCTGCTTTTTTTCAGGTACCTGTCACATGGAGTATTGTTTTCCACCCTTTAACTTGCAGTCTATGAGTTTCTTTTTGAACTGTGGGTTTCTTGTATGCAGCCTATTGGTGGATCTTGCTTCTTGACCCTTCTGCCAGTTTATTTCTTTTGATTGGTGAATTGAGACCATTAACATTGATGGTTATAACTGATACATATTGACTTATCATTGTCATGACTTTTTCTTACTGTTGGATTCTCCCCCTTTGCGTTTAATTTCTTGTTGTCCCTGATGGATCCATTCTGCTGGGCTTCCTGGGGTTGTGATCCTTGTTGTCTTTTCCTAGGATATTGTCTAAAATTTTTTGCAGTGCTGGTTTGGTATGCATGAAGTTCCTAAGGTGCTCTTTGTCATGAAAGGATCTTATTTCTCCATCAATTTTGAAAGATAGTTTTGCAGGGTACATCGATCTGGGTTGGAGGCTGTTTTCCTTTAGGGGTTGAAATACATCACTCCAAGCTCTTCTTATCTTAAGGGTTTGCATTGAGAAGTCAGCTGTGATTCTGATGGGCTTTCCTTTGTATGTGATTTGTTCCTATTCTCTAACTGCTTTTAGAATGTTGTTCTTCTGTTGGGTTTCTGGAATCTTAACTATTATATGCCTATGTGTAGATTTTTTTTTGATCATGGCTAGTTGGAATCCTATATGCTTTACTTGTCTGTATGTCAAGTTCTTTTCCCCTGCTTGGGAACTTTTCTGCCATCACTTCTTTGAACAGCTTTTTTTTAATGTCATCTGCACTCTCTCCTGTTTCTTCATTGACTCCAATCAGTGTTATGTTATTCTTTGCATTGTCTAGCAGCTGCTAGATTGATTTCTCATGATCCCTTACAATTTTAAAGCAATTTTTCTTTTCCTGGTCATTAATTGCAATCTTATCTTCTATATCTGAAATTCTGTCCTCACATTGGCTCATTCTGCTGCATAAACTTTCAATGGAGTTTTTAATCTCCTGGAAATCTGTTTGCATCTGTTTTATGGATTCCATTTGTTTCCTATGTTGGGATTCCATCATGTTCCTCAGCTCCTCTATTTTTTTAATCTGTGTTCTCTCTAGATTGATTAATTGTGTCTTTCACTATGGGAACGATCTATGCTGTTATCTGAGAAATTATTTCTGATTTCATTTTTTCCAGATCATCTTTCATTGCCAGTTCAGGGAGTCCAGGGGATTGAGTACCAGAGTGTTCCATCTCATTTCCCTTTGGGGTTACTTTAGGAGATCTGGAAGTCTATTTTTGAGACTTGTTTACATGTCTTCTCATTTCAAAGGGAGGGGGTATGAGTGCTGCTGGTGCCTGTGCGGCTTACCTCCTTGGCACTGGGGGTAGTAGTACAGCAACCCGGAAGTTTCACCTCCTCTGCACTGGGGCAGCTCTGCTCCTCGGTGCCTTGCGAAGTGGTATGGCAGCCCAAAAGGTTCACCTCTCTGCACTGGAGGCAGCTCTGCTCCTCAGCACTGGGGACTGTTGTATGACGGCCCAGAAGGTTCACCTCCTCTGTACTGGGGGCAGCTCTGTATATGGAATAATTTTAAAACACAGCAAGAAGTAAAGTCAAATTTATTTTTTCCAGTCAAAACTATTCTTAATGTATTGATATATTTATTTCCATTCCTTTTACATGCATATACATGCACTTACAGATTTTCTATTCATCACTGAAATAATATCAGTTTTATACCCAGATTTATCTATGCTATGGATGTTTCCTTCATCATTAATATTTCTTTAATACATTAATTTAATAACTGATAATATTGCTTTATAAGGAGATGCTGGAATTTGTGTATTTCTTTATTATTTTACTTTTTTTAAATGGTGGTACATAATACAATTACTAGTAATTTTCTGTTAAAGTACTGAAATACCTGAAGCTGGGTACTTTATGAAGAAAAGAGGTATACCAAGCTAGGAGTTCTATAGGTTCAAGGGCATCAGCTCAGCTCTGAAGAAGTCTTCATGTTTGAGGCCATCACAGCAATGGGGGCACATGGGGAGGGAGACATCACTGGAAGACAGGAATAAGCCAGAGGAGGATCCAGGGATGGGAATCCCTCTTATATGTGCTCTAACAAGAATAACATGGGGTCCCATGAGAATTACCTTGACACCTTCCATGGGCATCCCCCAGGGACCCAGCCAACTCCAGTAGGCCCCACCTCTTCAATGTCCCACCAGTTCTTGACATAGTAACACTGAGAACCAGGCTGCCAACATATGAACTCTTGGGGGACAAGTCTCTTATCCAGCCCACAGAATTATAGAACAGGTTTCCTTCACAAAAGGTCATGCCTGTCATCATACTGAATATTCATAACAACCTTACAAGTAAGTAGGTACTATTTTTACTTCTCATTTTACAAATGATAAACCAAGGCTTTTCACATAGGAAGAGATGGATCCAGGGATACCATTATTTCAGGAAATATTCTCACCTTTACATATTTGTATCTCTAAAAACTTTCTCAAGACAGCTTCTTAGAAATGGCATTTCTGGATCAAAGTGTATAACCATGCTTTTACTTTGGAAGGTTCTAATGGGTGTTGCCAACTAGCTTTAGAGCATCACACCCACAAGCAGTATATGAAGCTTTCTCAAGACATCCTGACACCAAACACTGCTATGTCATTGTGATGTCTTCTGCTGTTGTTTCATTGCCAACTAGTGCAGCTGAACTTCTGCTTGTTCATATGTGGATACCTCTGTGCTTTTCTTCAGTGAGTTATGTATTCACATCTTCTGCCCATGGTCAAACAAGTGTTTTTCAATACATTTGGAAGGACATTTTATGTAACTAGGATACTATTCTCTGCTTTGGTATATTTGTGTCAAATATTTCATTTTATTTCTGAGTTTACTATTTGCCTTTGAATGACCTTACAACGTTTTTCTTTAATGGAGAGTTGAAGTTAGCAATGTGTTTTTAAATTTTATTTTAGAAACAGCATCTCACTATGTAGTCCAGGCTGGTCTTGAACTCACTATGTAGCCCAAGCTGGCCTCAAGCTTCAGTGATCCTCCTGCCTCAACCTCCTGAGTACTGGGACTACAGGCATGTGCCACCACACCCAGCAGCAATGTTATTTGATAAAGAGCCAGTTGCTAAATATTTTAGACTTTGTAAATTGTATGTTCTCCATTGAAACTACTCAACACTGCCATTGCAGCCCAAGAGTGGGAACAGATAACCCACATACTATAAGACACCCAGATTCAGCCCATCAGTTGTAGTTTGAAGACCCCTAATATAAAATATTTCTAATTCTTATGTATGAAAATTCACATATTTCTCCCCTTTGACATTTTCCTTAGTTAATTTTATACTCATGCAAGCCGGGTACTTGATGACCACCTTCTGTTCCCAGAGAGGTGAGATAAATCCATTCTAAAGTCTAATTTGGTAGATGCTGACAGTTGAATAACTTGTGCTTCCTTGTCATTTCTTTTCCCTCCCCTCCACACACTTTATGATGTCTTCCAATGCCTTTGTTCTACTTCCTTTTGCTTCTCTTTTTATCTTTTTTCCCCCTTCTTTGTAAGACTAGCAAGTAAATTCTTTTCTTTCTCTTCAGCAGGACAACATTTATTGCTTGGTGTCTTTCAGGAACTTTCTCTGACAAATGAGCTCCATTCACCAGTGGGAATGGGGCTGTGGTGAATAAAATTTTCCCCATCTCATTATATACAGGCAAACGAATCCAAGCTAAGGTCAGAGATGTCTCCATCTCTACTTTAGTTTGGTTTCCTTTTGTGCATTGCACTATTTGGTCCTTTTGGTCTTTATATTGTGGCATATGCTTTGAGAAAAGATGCCAATTGTATTTCAATAGTTAGCCACTTATCCCAAAAATAGACTTTAGTGTATGTAAAAGAGGGAGTTTGTGATTAAATTTGGCATTCAAAATTAGAGAAGGAATCATGAAATAATGCTGGGACATCTTCTCCATGCATTTCTCTGTCTATCATTTGTTCCATACCACCATACTGTTTTGATTAAACTCTATCATTATAACTCTGAAAAATGTCTTGGCTACTCTCACCACTTCTGTTTCCTCATAAATACTAGATTCATTTTTTAAAGTCCTCTTTAGCTTGCATCATTAGTATTTTTATTAAAATTAGTTAAATCTTAACAAAATTGAGGAAATATATTATATATGTATGTGTGTATATATTTTATACTGTGTGTGTGTGTGTATATATATATATATATATATATATATATATATATATATATACATCTTTATACTGTCTGCTTCAGATCCAGGAATTGCTATGTAACTCTTGCTTCACTTTTAATAAAACTGTTTGGTATATAGCATAATTGTCTCAAAAAAATTTTTAATTTCCTATTTGAATTGAGAATGTCAAAATTTATTAGTGGCTTCTGCTTCAAGACCATAATTTACTAGCATTTTCATGTTTGAGTTCTACATCAGTGCTCATTAATGAAAGGAGTTTTATGCTTCTAAAATTATCTAGAGGGCTTTTATTGCGTCTTGTTCTGTCTCCTCCACATTGATCATTTTCCTTGTTGTCTTTCTCATTCTAACATTTCTCTTTGCACTCTGAGAATTTCTTAATTTTTCTTCATGTTACCAATTCCATTTCCTACGGCATCAGTTCTATTCTTTGCATTTCCAAAATAGACATGATGTCTCATATTACAAGTTCTCTTTCTTTCCAGTTATTCTGTTTCTCATCAATCTCAGGATCCAGGATTGACTTGGGTTCCATGAAACAAAAAAGAAAGCAATAAAAGTCAAGAACAGAGAGGCGCCGTCCGAGTTGCTGTGGCGGCAGCGAAAGACCGAGTGGGGCCGACGGTAGGTAGGGAGCGGCAATGTCTCGCTACACGAGGCCCCCCAACACCTCCCTGTTAGTCAGGAACGTCACAGATGCCACCAGAAAATCTAAAGCAGTCCACAGTAGCTGGCAAGCACCCCTCAGTTTGAACCAATCTGTTAGCTAGAATCCAATCATAAACTGAGCAGGTGAGACAAAAGGCACCTAAAGTTCAAGCATCAAGGAGTAAAGAGGGAGAGTGGACACAGATATAAAGACCTAGAAGAGGGGAAGTCTTTATCAAGCAAAAGACAAAGCCAATTTTGAGACTTCAGCTTTCCTACGTTTACTCAGAGTTCCAGAGTCAAAGCCAAGTCTGATTTTGTTGGTTCTGCGTCTCTTATAAAGTCCATCTTGCAAGTCTTAAAGAGTAAAGGTCAAGGTTCAAGATCAAGTGACATTGAGCACCAGGCCAAATGAAATCAAAAGAACAGCATCCTTGTTCTCCAGCTGATCACAGGAGATCAAGAGGCCCCAGTCAAAGGAGAACTCGAAGAAGTTCTTCGTGGGGAAGAAACAGGAGGGGTTCAGATAGCCTTAAAGAGTCTCAACACAGGCAATTCTCTTATAGCCAGTCTAAATCTCGTTCCAAATCACTACCAAGGCGGTCTACCTCAGCACTTCAGTCAAGAACTCCAAGAAAGAATTCTGGTTCTAGAGGACGGTCAAGGTCCAAATCCTTACAAAAAAAGGTCCAAGTCAATAGGAAAATCACAGTCACGTTCCCCTCAAAAGCAGACTAGCTCAGGAACAAAATCAAGATCATATGGAAGACATTCTGACTCCATAGCAAGATCCCCCTATAAATCTCCCAAAGGGTATACCAATTCTGAAACTAAAGCACAATCAGCAAAACATTCTCTTTCGGTCACATTCCAGATCTCGGAGTTATCATCATAAAAACAGTTGGTGAACAACAGAAGAGCACTACATAGCCTTTAATATGTTATTATATCCCTCATTATGTTAAATAAAAATTTCAAGGCTTACAAAAAACAAGTCAAGAACAGGATAAAATGTGCAGATTGAGGAATAAAGAAGATTTTGGTGTTTTTATACTCTTTTATTGGGAAGGCTTAGGGGTTGAGCCCAGGATCTCACACATGCTAGGCAAGCACTGTACCTCTGAACCATATCCTCAGCCTTGATACTTCCTTTGGAAATAATTTTCAAAGGTACGCCTTTCTTTTATTTTTTAGGATAATATTCTGTTTGCTTTGTGTTAGACTTTTCTCCTCTTGGATGTTATGTTGATCGCTCTCTGTCTCTCTCTTTCTCTCTCTCTCTCAGAAAGTTCTACCCATTAGTAGCATTTACAAACAGCTCTTGCATTTGAATTTCCCTTGCCGGTCTCATTTTCATCTATGTATTTTATCTGAAGGGTAATTTGAAAAAGTAAGAAATACGTGAGCACATTAATAAACATATTCCCCAACTCCCTTCTCTCAAAACATAATGGAGATTCCTGGCAAGATACTCATAGCTGAGATTTCCAGGTTGGAGACTGCCATGCCCTCTCATCTATGGATGGTGACACTGGTTAAGCGCTTCTCTGAGATATGAAAGATATACTCCAGACAGCTCGACACCAGAAGTGCACAGAGCCATGAGAACCTGGCAGAAGTGTAGGAGGCAGAGACACTCTGCCCTACAAATCTCGTTTCCAGGCACAAAAGATGCAAGTAGCGACTCAGCCTGTGACTCAGTGATTCCCAGCTGTGTGGGTGTTGATCACATGAATCTCCGAGGTTAAACATGGGCCACAGGGCACTGAGTGTTGGTCTGGGATACAGAGGAGCTAGATGGAACCCAAAAGGACCCTGGAGAATGGATGCCAGCTGTGCCTCACTGGGACCCAGGGGAAGCATTGTGGCTTTAAGCTGAATGGGGGAGAAAGAATTGTGAAGCTTCACCCAGTCCTTTTGAACCTGTTATTCAGCATAAATCATTCTTCTAGGTCATATCCCATAGTGGGGAGCAGCTCAGAGCTGGCCTCTGATGGAGTCATTTCTATTAGTCGGTCAAGTCATTAAGGTGAGGGAGGAGGAGCAGCTCACCAGCCTGCTGTTAGTTGACTGGTTTGCATCTATATGCTGTGAGCAGAAGCAATGGTGTCATTTCCAGAATGCAGCTACAAGGCAGAGACTCCAGCATTCTCTTCCCTGCTGTGGCACCCAGGAGGCCACATTCCCAGTGTATGAAAAGTGAATATGATTCTGTTGCTTTAAACCACAGAATTTCAAGATTATTGGTGGGCTTCAATAACCCCAGTGTAACGTAGTTTGTTCTTAGAAATACAGTGTCTGATTAGCTGGGTGATCCTAAGCAACTCTAAACGCTGAAAGTTGACTTCCTCACCTACATAAGGGAGAAAATTGCACCACCCATCCACAAAAGAATAAAAAAAGTACCTTGCTTGGAAAGAACTTACCAATGTGTCTAGCTCATAGGAGTGTCTTACAAATTCTACTTCTTAGCCTCCCTTGAGAATCCAGGAGATGGAAAGCAAAACAAGAGTTCCCCTGCCAAATTATTTCAACCTACACCTAAAAACAGAATGGGGCAGGGGAGAGAGAAAAAGAAGCCAACCTTTAGGGACACATCTCTATTACTGAGCCACTAATGGATTCTCATCAAAACGATCAACACTTTACTGCCCAAGAAAGCAGTGCCAATGTTTTCAAGATCCACAAGGTCTGAACTACTTCAGCTGGTAATTTTTATTTGCAAGTAACCATCTAAGGACCAACTTCGCTTCCAACTCCCAGAGCAGCATTCCCACGTGGCACACTTCTTTGCTCCATCTCAAGATGCTGGTGGCAGTCTCTGGGAAGGCAAGGTTGGTTTCTGGAAGCTCTTCCTATTTTCTCATAGCAGGGAGGGAAGCAGATTTCAGTCGGGTGTGTCATCACTGCTGACTGTATTCACACACTCTCTCTCTCTCTCTCTCTCTCCTCGGGTGTCTCTGCATACCAGAGGTGTGGTAAAGTGAGTATCACTCCACCTATGGGTTGTCTTCTGGCCAACCCTCCTATGACCCAAACTCCCAAGAGGAGCGTACAGCAGCAGGACTCATGGGGATAGAATTAGTGCCCTCTACTACCCTCCCAGTAGACCATCAGATTATCTTCCAAGAACAATCTGCCCTCAATGAACCCACTTTTCTCCAGGCAGTCCCTTGGATCTCTCATATTCAAGTATCCCCCCAGCCCAGGCATGACACTACCACAGCCCAGGTGTAGTGAAGAAGGACCACAAGAGCGCAGCATAAATCTATCAAGGCCTCCAGCTGGGAGGCAGGTGCTTCCCAGCACTGCAGAAAAACAGACAACTGGCTTCTTGACAGTGCTACTAAAACTTGTCTTAAGTATGGTCACTCATTAGAGTCACCAATGTCCCAGGGAATCAGTCAGTCCTGAGTAGATAGTGAGGAATAGTTTAGCTCAGAACTCAAGACCCTTCTTTGGTGGAGATAACACCTCAAGATGAGCATTCCTCAAATTTCTACCTGGCATTCCAGAAAAACAGATGAGTTTCCAATTTACATCCACACTGGGTTTCCAACATCCTCCCTGGATCCTACATCCAAGAAAGATTCACATCAAAGATCAAACAAGACAGACCCTACCTGGGAAGCTGGGAACAAAGTGATTTATAGAGATGGAGTGCAAAGGCTACCCTTATGGTAAAAAATCGAATGATTGGATTCCAACCCAAGTCTTTTTCAACCTTAAAGAGAAGCAACATTAATTGTATACCTCCACAAGAGTGGGACAAGTGGTGCTATCATTCTGATTCTATAAATACTGATGTTGGAGAATAATATGAACACACTGTTCTCCTACTGCACTTCATTTGCACTTTTATTCTTGCAGATTTGTGTCCATTCACTTCCATCTCCTCCAGCAAGGGTCAAGAAAACATGGCGACTTTCCTCAGCAATCTAGACCAAGTTGGAAAAGTCTGTCAGACAGACCAGGCACCTCCAATCATCAGATCCTATAATTCACAAGCCCACTCCAATAGGACACTAGGCTGGGAGGTTGAATACTTGTGAATTGTTGATGCTCTCTGTGTCTCTTAGTTGTTTTTCTTCCTCCACTGGAAGAAGGATTAATGCTACATTAATGTTGAGACATCTAAAAAGACATAAACTCTGCTCAGTCAGCCTCACAAAAGAAGTCCGGGGGGGAGTGGCATGAAGAGTATTTGCTTCTGTTCCTCTGCACAATCTCTATTTTCTTTTCTGAACTATACTGCCTCCAAGAAGCTGTGTAATTTATAATAGTATTAGATAGACTACACTTTAGTTTTAGGTTCTAAAATTCTATAGACCCAGATCAGAATGATATTAAGATTATCTAAAACTAGCCAACAAGCTAGCAATTAGTCAGCTGGGATTTGTTAGTGACCCTCCAACCGTATGGCTCAAAGATGAAAAGAACATCATTCTTCCTTGTTAGTATTGTTTATCAAGGGTAAATTCACAACACAGAGTTCTAGAACTTAGTTAAAAATGTCAAGTAACCAGACCCCACTGACCCAAGCCTTTCAGGAATAGGCTGCCTCTGTTGTCTGATGGAGCAAAAACTTGAATTCCATTGCTTTCCTGAACTTTCTTGAACCAGTTGCATAGATGGGTCCCCTCTATGCAATTCACAGCTAAGAGTTGGCACTTCTCCATAGACAACTTTCAACTACATGAAACTCTACAAGCTAAGCTCCAAACTTAAGAGGAACAAGCAATGAGGCTTGTTATTCCATCCATATCCAAATCCCCATATTATAAATAATTAACACTGAGCCTCTATTATTTGCAAAAAAAAATTTATTTGCACATTCTTCCCACTAAACTGTAATATTTTATTTAGTTCTATCTGTCTTTTATCCCAAAAAAGCCATTATTCTGAAAGGAAACCTTTTGAAATCAAGCTAGAATAAGTTTCCTTGCTCTTCAAACACATCTTAAGGTTGCCAAGAGTTGTTTCTCCCACCATAGCCACCACCACCACCAATTTTCAAGGGATGATAAATCATGTATTTCTACACTGAAACTGAAATTGGCAAGCACTGAGAGCATCTGCCAAAGGGTGTGTCATAGCCAAAGGCAGTTAGAGTTCCTACAGGAATGCTGTTGTCTGACAGGGACCTGAGATGCCACTGGAATTTGCCCAAATGCCAGAATCAATAAGAGAGTTCTCAGTGGAAAGTTCAGCACTTCCCCCATACTTCTCCCTTAAGCTGCCATGTAGCACGAGCTTCTTAGAGAAATACACTGTGCATATAATTCAAGGCCCACTAGAAAGGCTCTATCTGGTATCAGCCAGAATCTGCCACCCTCAGGGGCAATGTGCTTATATTATTTCTCTCACTTTTTTAAGATGAGAAAAATCCATGCTTCTAGTTCATAACATGCTTTGAAATAGTTGTGTTTCATATATATCCTCCTTTATTGAAAGTGATTATTTGTTGACATCTTGCTTTATCTTTACTTGATATTCTTTCTTCAAAAAAATACATAGAAACCCAAAATAGCATCACCACCAACTTCTCAGCCAGTTTTAAGACAGGAAAACTTGATTTAAGTTGGTGTGTTATATCAATTTAATGGATGAGAAGCATGTTCTTTAGATGGAATGAGTAGCAGAAAGAAATCAATCAGAGCATTGATGGAGAAACCAGATTGCCTTCTGGGTCTTTCCAAGTTGGTGGAGCCAGAGTGTGGCTTTGTTGTTTACTTAGAGGAAATTCCTACTATATAAGCAGAAAGATATATGAGGATGGCAGCAACAAATAGAACATTTTTAAGAATCTACAACTGTCTTGTGGTATAAAAATTTCAATTATCTAATTTGGAAGAATTTCGATAATTTGTACACATACATACAAAGAAAGCCATACCATAATACAAAACAACCATTAGCACTCCAGAGAAATGGGATATTGAAGATAAATTTTAAAGTTTTCCTGAAGTTGATCAACTGGGCTAAGGTCTTAAGACAAGAAAGACATTTGGAATCAAACTCTAAACTCTCAGTAATGAATGCTCAAGATCTTTTCCTGCAGCTGTTAGCACACATGAGACACCTTTTTTGCTCACCATATGATATTAGATTTGACAAGATAAGATAAGGAAGGGAAATGCCAATTATTTTAGTAAAACCAAACAACGCAATAGATTCTGAAGCTGCAGTTTTGTTTCTTTGTTTGTTTGTTTGTTTTTTAGTAACAGGGATCCAACTCGGGTCCTTGTGCCTGGGAGGCAGGGGGTGGAACCACTGAGCTAAATTCCCAGCCACAATACAATAGATTCTGGAATCTATGAACAACTTAGTTGTTCTGGTTATGGTTATCTTGCTTATCCTGGCCAGTCTGAAATGTGTTCTCCAAGATCTTCTCTTCCTCACTACTAAACTGTGTGCAAAGGATAGACAATTCCTTTTACTGTAGAAAGCAACCAGAAAAAAGAAAGGTGCCTGGTTGCTTCTATGCCACCTAAGGATGATATGCCATCTTGCAATACCTTCAACACCAAAATGTGCCTGTCTTCAGACTGTACAGAGGAGGCAGCTAATTTGAGACTCTGCTACTCCACACTTATACTAGGAAAATGTATCCACACTCTCAACTTGAACTTTCAACTCTATTCTGTTGGTTGATAATGCTCAAACTTATTTTTCTTAGTCCTGTATCTCTGCAGGATTCCAGAGTTACATCTGACCACCTGGTAATCATCTCCACCTAGGTGCCTGACAAACATCAAACTTGATTATCTCTAAAGCCAAAATGAGGGCTGCTTCAGAACTAAAAGAATGAGGGCACTGTGATGTACATATTAAGGAAGACTCTACAATTCAAATAACTTCCAAACCCTTAGCCCCTCCTACTGTACCCTGCCAAATCTGTGCTCATCTTCTCCTACCCTTCCTCACACCTTCTGCCTGGAGCACATGGACTTTCACTATTTTGACATCACAGTTCATTGCAACCACAGGGACTTTGCACTTACAATTCACTTTTTCTAAACGCTTCTATAATCTTTGCCTAACCAAGTTCTGATCACCACATATGTCTCACTGCAAATGTTAGATTCTTCACGAGGGTTTTGCTGTCCTCAAGGGTGCCTTTTCACCTCACTGCAATTCTCTATTGTCTACTGTAACCTGCTTTGTTACCTCCGTATCTAAAATTCTTTTTCACTTTACAAATTTTTTACTTGCCCCTGCAAGAAGCAGCTTTGTCTGTCTTAGTCAGCACTTCCCTGATGCCACATTTGGCACCTCATAGACATTCACTAAATTTTTGTTGAATAAATGAATGAATGATTAAAGGAATCGATAAGTCACCATCCCTGATAGAACTGTCCTCATCTTTTCCCTTCCTTGGCAAATGTCACTGCCATTCACTCAATTACTCAAACCAAAGAGTTGTGTTCATTCTAGATAACTCTCTTCCCTTTAAACTACTCATAAAATTCACACCTGGCCCCAAAATTACTTCCTGAAATGTTTCTTAAATCTCACTCTTCTTCCCAGTCTCAGATCTATTGCTCCAGGGGAAGTCTCTCTCTTTGCACACCGCCACTTTTAACCTCTCTTGATTAAAATCCCCCATCCACTCCATTGATCCTTTCTGAGATCTTTCTGAAATCAAACTGGTTATACCACCACCCTTCTCAGCAGCACTTCAGTGATTCCTCACTGACTAAGATCCACATACGAAGTTCCTGTAGTGTCCATTAAGGTCTTCCTTGTGCTAGGTCCTATGTGTCAGTCTCGCCTCTTTCCCATCATGCCTTGCCCATCACCTTGGAGCACATAGCACACGTTCTCCTTTCACCACCCAGCTGTGCCCGCTCTGGTGCTCTGCTCTGCCTGAAGTGCCCATCACACATGCATGGACCCGCAGTGCAAGAAATTGCTACTAGTGGGTAAAGGCTTCGTACAAGTCTTTTCCAATTTATCTAGCTATATCCAGTTGCACCTCATCAAATCTCACCTCCACTGTAGAATTTTTTTATGAGATCATAACACTTATTTTACATGTCTGGTTTTTCTTCTTAAACTATAAGATTTTGGAGGGGCTGTGTCTTCTTTACCTTCCTATTTTTAGCATCCATCCTAGGAACCAGTGCCTAAAATGTGCTTTGAAATTTTTATTCCTACTGAATTAGTAGATAGAGTCCATTAAATATAGAACAGATAAGGTTTGTGGCAAGTATTAATCAAGTATAATCCTCTGGAATTTCTTGTTGACATATTGGCTTCTGACTGGGAGCCATCATCCAAATGCTGAAAAGATTACAACTCCCATAAGAACATCTGTGTTTGGCTGGGGATTTGCAAAGGGTCCCAATAATCATTGCAGAATGTGATAGAAGGACCACACCCAAGCTCTGCTGGCTCCTCGCCTGTCTCCCTTTAACCATTTAAAATACCATTGAAATGTACTTGGTCTGCCTAAGACTGCACAGCCAACTGCTTTTCACTGCTAAACAATCAGAAAAGACTTCTGTTTCAAGGCCCGATGTACCACTGGTGCTAAAGTTCCTCTCCTCTGAAAAAGATTATAAGATTGGACAAAGCATAAATTACACCTGTTTTCAGGGATTATAGACAGCTCTGGGTTGAGATAAGGGACATGGGTGAGGTAAACTGATGTTCTTGGGGCTCTTTCTGGGGACATTTTCCTGGCTATAGCACTGGAAAGTGGAACCCAAAGGTTATGGCAGTCCTACTGGACCAAGGGCGCACAGATTAAATTTCAGTAATAGCAACACAAAGGGAAATTTCAGAGCATGACACTAAGAGAGGAGGAAGTACACTGATTCAGAGAAATGAAGGGTAGTATAAGAGGTCCTCCGTGTAGTGGGACCTTCTCTAAGACATCAGACGAGTTCCGGGCTGTGCATGTGTGATCCAGCCCTCTGAGCCCTTGTAGAGAGAGGCCGCATCACAGCAGAGAATGGAATGGAGACTTCAGAGGTCATACAGTCCTGGGAGGTGCTGGATCTCTGTCTCATCCAGAATAGAGAGATGCTGTAATATCAGAGGCCTGAAAGACTGCAACCGAACACAAAAGAGACCACTCTAAGGAACAAGACCTGTGACCTCACACAGGGATCAGCCAACTATGAACTATAATCTGACCATCTATTTCTGTAAATAAAATTTTATTGGAACACAAGAATGTCTATCTGCTTACACATTTTCTGGCTGCTTTCATGTTACAATGGTAGAGTTGATAGTTGCAACAGAGGCAGTATGATTCATGAACCTAAAATATTTACTATCATACCCTGGAAGAGCAGTTTGCAACCCCTGAGCTAGAATGAGAAATGCCCCAGACTGTCAGACCAAGCCCCAACCCAAACTACAATAGGCACAAGAAGAATTTCCAGGATGTTCTTTTCCTGACAGAACATAATTTAACATCCTTAAAGGGGACACAATATACTCTGGGCACCTTAAAATGTGTTATTCACAATATCAATCAGATAATTAAAAATATTAAATATACAAAGAAGTTCAGAGAGGGAAGAGAGTTATAATCTCAGCATCCTAGGAGACTGAGACAGGAAGATCAAAATTTGATCCCAGCCTGGGGAACTTAGCAAGACCTGTCTCTAAATACAAAACATATATATTTAAAAAATTTAAAAGAAAGAGATGAGACTGTAGCTCACTGCAAAGGCCTTAGCTTTGGTTTTCAGAGAGAGAGAGAACAAAGAGGGAAGGAAGGAGGAAAGAAAGGAAAGAAGAAAGGAAGGAAAAGAAAGAAGAAAGAAGAGAAAGAAAGAAAGAAAGAAAGAAAGAAAGAAAGAAAGAACAAGTGAAGTTGAATAAAGATAAATGAAGATCCAAACTGAGTAACAACAGAAAAAAACAAAAAGATTGAAAAAATAAGAAGAATTTCAGTGGCTTGTGGAAGAACCTCAAGGACACTAATATATATGTAAATGAAATCCCCAAAAAAGAAGAGTATATGGGACAGGGAAGTAACTGAAGAAATATTTCTGAATTTGGTGACGAACACCAATCTACATATTGAAGAAGCTGAACAAACTGCAAGCAAATTAAACACTTAAAACAATCACACCCCAGTAGATCCTAGGAACACTGTGAAAAACCAGACAAACAGAAAATTATGAAAGCAACCAGAGAAAAATGGCACCTGACAGAGATGACTAACAGAATAAAAAATCGCTAGTATTTCATCAAAACAGTGGAGACCAGAAGACAATGGAATGACATTGAGGTGACAGAAGAGATCAAAAATACTTTTCATAAGTCTTTCCCTAAAGAAAATATTCTTCAAAACTGAGGGTGAAATGAGGATATCATCAAGCAAATTTCTTCAAGGTAAAGTGAAATGATAAAACATGGAAATGCATATCTACAGAAAAAAAGAAACCCACAAAAATGGCAAATATGTGGATATGTAACAAATTATTAGGATTTTTTTCTTCCTTTGCTTTCATTAAAAGACAAATAACTGTTTAAAACGAAAATAATACCCACTGTGAAGTTTACAATATGTGTTCAAATAAAATATGTGACAGGATGTAGTTTTGTGATGTGTAAGGTTCATATTTTTGTGGTGTGTAAGAAATGAAGGGATATATTGCTTCTAAGTAGATCATGACTGAAGTCAAGGAAAGATATTGTAATCCCTGAGTACCCACTGAAACAGTTAAGAAGGTAAAGCTTCAGCTAAAAGGCTTATAGAGGAAATAAAATAGATGAGTAAAAGGCTCAATTAATCACAAATAGAAGGCACAGAAAGAAAACACATATGGCACAAATAGTAATATGGTTGTCTTTTACATAAGCAAACAAATAATGACGTTAAGCGTAAGTGGACTGAATACTCAAATTAGAAGGTTAAATTGGACAGAAAAGCAAGGCCCAACTCTCTGCCAGCTGTCTGCCATCCACAAAAGGCTCCTATAGGCCAGGAATGTAGCTCAGTGGTTCCGCAGCCTGCCTCGCAAGCACAAGGTCCTGAGTTCGATCCCCGGTACCAAAAAAAAAGGGCTCCTATATACAGCTTACATTTTAAATAAAAACAGCATGAGTGAACAGTAACAATAAATATATTTCACATTTATATTCTGTAAACATTTATTTAATAAAAGTATTTCATTTATTTATGGTTTGTTAAAAAAAACTGAATTGTACTATCCCAGCAATCAGATAGATAGATATTTTTTCCAAAACATGAACATGAACAAGCATATAATTTTGATCTCTCCCTGTCTTTAAAATTCAATAGATTTATTGGAAGCATATTATTCTTTTGTTCGTTTGTTTACATGTCTTAATCGTCTTCCCGGACTAAAAGCTCGTAAAGGCCACAAATACTGACTAAATACTTATTAAACACTTAATACTCAATAATTACACCAGGCATGGAAGATTCCACTGGGAACAAGTTTCACCAAAAGTTACAGACAAGTGAAGGGAAGTAACAAGTGAGCAGGCAAGTATAATAAAATTATTATAGATAAGATCAATATTTGGCAGATAAATAGATGGGAGAAATTTGTCCATTCATTATTTTAGTGATTTTATCTTCTAAGTTCAAGCCCAGCCTGCATCTATGTCTACACAGTGGCAGCTAGCAGGGAAGAAAGTAAAACACCAGACAGTAACTAAAACCCTTGCTTAGGATTTGCCCTGGAAACTTGGCATCTCATAAAGCAACACAAAGCATTCTATACTGTATTCCAGTAGAGCACAAACAATATATTTCAAAGCATCATATGAACGATACTGTCTTTGTCATTCTTTAGCTTTAATTTAATTGTAAAGAAATGTGAAATTATGTTTGATTCTACAAAGAAGAAATAATCCATATATTATTCCATCCAATAAAAACAACTCAACATAAGGTCTAAACTGAATATCTCCATTTCCTCATTTCTATTTTTTTTTCTTTTGGGGGATTTGGCATTAAGTCAAACTTGAATCCTCTTGCAGGTCTGACACAGTATCATTAAAGTTGCTTCTACTGGAAATAGGTCTCCAGCAAAAACCTGAAAGATAGGACATTACCACTTTGGCCTTGACCAAACTGCAACAATTCAATATCACTTCCTGTAGCACTGCCTAGGGAACCAGTGTCATGGTCCTAGAAGGAGGCACGGTTGCAATCAAATAATACGGAGTTTGGAATCCACTTATCTAAGTACAAACTGCTGAGTATTTCAGGACAGGCACTTTGCTGGCTTTTAAGTGGTCAACCTTTGTCATCTTCCAGTAGAAGTGTTTTCTACCTAATTTGGCCCGTCACTCCTTTCCATGCCCAGTGATCTCTGTATGCAGGCAATGTCCTTTACTAGCACAAGGCCCACTCCTCCCCAGCACTCCTAGACTGGCCTGCCCTTGATTTCTTCAGCTATGTCTTCCTATATGTGTCCCAAAAATAAAAAATAATATGCAGTTGAACGCAATCATGGTAATCTTTCCCTCCTTAAGAGGGAATAATTTTAGGAAGGACGTGTGATCACTTCTTAGTGATGAAGGGGAAAGTTTCAAGGAAAGTTTTCCTTCCTACCAAAAATGGCCAGAAATGAAGGCTCCTTTCTGTCACATAGTCTATCACCTTGAAAGTGTAAAACTGTCTTGCAATACCAAGAGAATGGGATGAAGACAGAATTGTTATGCTAACAATAACAAATTAGTCAAAAGGAACCTGACTCTTTGAAGATCACCTCTAAGTAGAATTGATCAGAATGGCATTACCCTAACTCAGGATTTTCCTAGTGCAACTTGATGAATCTCTCTTATCAAGACAGTTGTACCAGGGTTTTGTTGTTGTTGTTTTTTTTTGGTACCGGGGATCGAACTCGGGTCCTTGCGCTTGTGTACCAGGGTATTTTGTTTCCTGATCCTAAGAGAATCCTAATACAAGTCTCTTTCCGGGGCATTTCTAAGGTGGTCACTCTGATTTAGGATTACAGAGGACCAAAGATGAGGACCTTCAATAGAGAGTGGTATGTAGAGGGAAAATGGACTTAACGAGGTCAAGTGAAATCCACAGGCAAAATCACTCCAAAAATGTTTTGTTCTTTTGGGGACAATCCACCAGATTAACATTCCTTAATTAGCATAACATCCTATAGACTACTAGGCAAGAATGGAGCACAGGAGCTTATTCCTAAAGTTACTTTATTTCTCTGAAACTTAGTAGGCCAGGAGCTGAGCAGACCTGTGAAGAGGCACTGGATTCAACTGTCTTCTCTTTCAGTTTCAAAAAGCCAAACTCTAGTTCAAAAACAAATCCATAATCAAGAACTAATTCCTTTTGTTGAGCTTCATATATAAATATGGCGATTTGTAATCAAGATCTTTCTAATCTTGTAGTCTTCTAAAGTAAGCAATGAAGTTAGAAAATATATGGGGAACTCAACTCAGATTATCTGATCTCTGCCCTCCACCCTCTAATAAAGGCTACCTATCTGGACGTAGTTGTGATAATCCAGCTCTTCAGGTGACTGTACAAAAATACATTGAAATCACCTCAGAAAACATCTGATTCCAGGAAATTGAATGCATAAATTAAGATAAAATCACAGACAAGCCTCCCACTAAAAGCATTTGTTTTTCTGAAATAAAGACATAGAATGGAACAAATTGGGAGTGTACAAGAGTGGAGATACATGTTTTCTGCCAGATTTTTTTATACAGATTTTTCTATTTGTTTTTCTTTGGGGGCAGGGTCCCCGTGCTCTATTGTACAGGCTAGTCTGGAACTCCTGGACTCAAGTGATCTTCCTGCCTCAGCCTCCTGAGTGCTGGGACTATAAGCATGTGTAGGTGCCACCATGCCTGGTTACCTTGCACTTTCAATAGGTTTTAATTGTATTCTCATTTGAATTCTCCAGTTAGGGTATTTCTGCTTAAATCATTTGTCCAAGGTCATCAACCCAAACTGATCTAATATCCAAGACAACAAAGCATCAAGGAAACCATTTTTGAGAGCTTATACCCAGAGTAATTAAATGTATAGAAAACACTTTTTTTTCCTATTGCATTTCTTAGAAGAATTAGTATCTGAATTTACCAAAGTACCGTTTAGAATCTGATACTGCGTCACAATAGAGTGTTATCTTCAGTTTCATCTTCTTTAAGACCTATTATTTGTTTGGTTTGGTGTTGAAAATGGGCCTCAGAGAATGCTGGGGATATCTAATCAGTCATTTCTCTCCAGATTGGTCAAACTCACAATATAGTTGAAATGAAAAAAAAAAAGAGAGAGCCACGGGTTTGAGGTTTCCAGAAATAAGACCTTCAAACCCATTGCAATATTTACATATAATTATCAACAAAGGAATCAATGACACAAATTAGCATCATGTTTTGAATTAACAGACTACATGCTTGATTCTAGGATCGCACCCATGTGCCATGCATAGACCTAAGAAAACCTTTTCCAGAAAACTACTACTTTCAAATCAAGCTCCAGAAGCAATTGGGAAGACAGCGAATGGAATCATTCAATTCTCAGGAAGCAGCTTCTGATCTGTGCCATTTGCAAATGCAGAGGCAGCAGAATTGCATCGTGCAGAGAGCTGACTGGGGGAGGGCGGCGAGAGCCGGAGGAGGACCAGGGAAAAGGCAGCCTGGGTATGAGACCCCCTGCAGTTGGTCAGATTCTATTGCAAAGTCTCAGGAAACCCTGAACTATTTCCCCTGGAAATTAAACTGAGATTTGAAACTAATGAGGGGCTGAAGCAGAGAAAAGTGTTGGATACCATGTGCAGCTAATTATTTCATCCTCGGGGGCTGAAGGGACCTTGGGACATTTCCATACACCCTATAAAGTAGGGAAATTAATCCGAAAAACTTGGAGGAAAAAAATTCAGATACCATCACGAAAGTGCAGATATTAAATCTGCTGATAATTTCTCTTCACCTTCCCCAGAGGTTGTATTGAGGTCAGGTAGGAATGTTCAGTCTCAATTAATGTCATTCTGCCTCCTTTGTAAAAATATGGCTGGGGACAAAAGGATTGCTGCAACCTGGGCCAGTCAAGCTTTTAATATTTTCATCTAAGAATTCAGTGCTCTACGGGTACAATTTTATTCTCGTAAGAAAGTTATTCTGTTAGGAGAGCAAGAACGTCACCACATGTTGTCAGGTATGAGGCTGGCTAGTTGGTCAGGTAAGCAGGTGCTGATACCTTCTGTGTGCAAAATCCTATTTTGCTGCCTTGATCCAAGGTGGGAGAGGGGAATTTCTGGGCTTGGAAGGTTACAGATTAAAACAAAGTGGAGAAGTCAGTTCCACTCTGAAAGAGCTCCATGTGAGGTAGCATCTACAATACAGACCATGTCTCCCTGACGAGGGTAAAATAGAGGTTTTACACCCTTGTGTAGATTACCTTGGCCAGTTGTTACCAAACCATGCTGGTTCTTTGCATCACTGGTGGAACTTAAAAACCAAACACACAAGACTTCCGAGTTCCATCTTCAGACTGATTCGTTGTACTTGGGTATATTTCAAGTTCCTTTGGCAATAATGATGATAAACCAGTTTTGTGAAATGTCTATCTAATGTATAAGGCATTAAACATCTGGGAATGTGGAAAAATTTGAAGGAATCTGTCCAATACCCTTCCAGATAACTACTAACATGTAGAAAAGCCTACAGCAAAAAACAGTAAGTGACAATTCCAGAAACATTTGGCAAATATAGTTTTTTAGGTAAAAATTAATATGCTACAAGCCATATGCATTAGTAACTACGCACACATCTAGTATAAAAATAATAATTGCTACCTACTATTACCAGTATCGTTGTTACCAGTGGTGTCATTGTAGATGGGCTGTCTAGAACAGAGGTTGGGGAACTTTTTCTGTAAAAAGCCACAGGGTGAAAATTTTAGTCCTTGTGGACCTACAGTCAAAGTCAGAACTACTCAACTGGACCACTACAGTGCAAGTGCAGTATAGTCAGCATAGAAGCAAATGAGACTAGCTATATTCCAATAAAACAATTCCATGTAACTTTTACATGTTATAAAATACTTTTTTTCTCCAATCATTTAAAAATATAAAAACCATTCTTAGCTCATGGCCATACACAGTCAGGTTTGGGGCCTAAACTGACCCAAAGATCTTAGTTTGCCAGCAGCTGGTCCAGAGATGAACTAGTCTATCACAGAGTAGTCCATAGTGAATTGTCTCATCTCAGCAGGAACTGGGAACTCTGTCCATTGCACTTTTTGGACATCAGCTAGATTCCAGCCGCTGGCCCCTGGGCCTTTTAACTCGCAAACCTGAATGGGATTTGTGGGTGGCTAGTCCCTTGTGATGTACTGAGAATGTGCACTCTGGCCTACACCTGCCACTGAGCAGGAAAACCTAGCCAATCTTTAAAGGGTTTCCCAGTCCCTGCTGCAAAGAACATCTGATTTCCAGCATAATGTAAATTCCAGGTTTGTCTGCCAGTAAATTCACATACATGATGGTAACATCAGGTTTATATTAAACATTTACATTAAGGATTGGACTGGAAGATAAAATTGTTTGCATACGTTGCAGCCACAGAAGGAATGGCCTTAGTACTCTTCCTGCTGATAGCACCGGGTGTCAGCAGAATGCTGATCAGAAATGACCCATCAAAAGGTAGGTGATATCCTAATGCATAGCCCACATGGCAGCTGGTGGGCCCAGCCCATTCTGCCTCGGTCAGACAAACTTTAAGCTGCACTGCCAGCCCTCACAAGAGAGGTGTAATGCATGACACCAAAGATGACGGTCGCTTCCAACTCAGTACTTAAGAATTGTCTACATTTTCCCAAACACTAGTATTTTCCTACCAGCACCATCATTCATGTTTTTGCTCTGCCGACTCAAATCAGTCATGGCAATGCTAGATGTTCTGGGGTTGGCAACAACATTTGGTTGTGTAGGTTAAATATTCTGCAGGACATTAGGTTGAGGAGAGACTGAATAGTTCTATATCGCGTCGATGGAGCCCTGTTGTCCCGTCCTCATAGAGATTCAGATCCGGAGAGAGAAGAGACTGAAAGGGACTCAGGTCAGCAGGCTTCTTGGGGCTGCTGTTCCCTGCTGTGAATCTGAAGAATTGCCCAGGACACTGTTAACAAGCAAATAGTCTGCAGAACAAATGTTTTTGTTGGTGGGGGGGGGGGGAACCACCAAGAATGCCGAGTGAAGTGGCTGAAGAAGAGTGATGCTGTTCAAGTGTAGGATTCATTAAGTCTTGTCTGAGTTTCAGATGTTCAGCATTTGGTGCCATTGCCTCCAATTTAAATCATTTTTTAAAGAAGTGCCGGAAAAGGTGCTGAAAGGCACCGCTCTCTGTTCCCTCCCTCGAAAAACAGTGTCTGCCTGTGCGCTGTGGTGAAACTTTGCATTTTGGCGAGACACGCTTCATGGAACCATGTGGCAGCTGGGGCTCCTTTTTTTTTTTTTTAAGTTTGTACAGTCACCCAAAGGCAGGAAGAGAAAATAGTATTTCCACAAGCCAAGGAATCCATCCTGATGGCACCTGAGGGGGCAGGGGGGAGCAATGAGAAACCTCATCACAATGCAGCTGCTGAGCCTCCAGGGAAAATCAGCCTTCTCCTAAGGGCTGAAAATGCATCCTTTTCTGATGGGAGTCCTCAACTCAAACAGTTCTGAGAAGCCTGGAGCTGCTGGCTGTAATTTATTGTCACCTGTTACAAGGGAGACTGATGTTGCACACCTTGGATTATTCTCAGGATCCAGTGACCTCGCACAGACTCCAGACAGGTTGGTTTCTCAGCACCATCCAAATGTCTCTGAGAGGCAAAGCTGCTGCTCCTTCCTCACACAAAAACGGACCATGCCTACCCCAAGGATGAAACTTGAGGACATGGTACTAACCGAAATGAGCCAGTCACAAAAGAAATATTATGTGACCTCACTTATATGAGGTCCCTAGAGAAAGAAGCCTTGATATAAGGGGTGATCAGAAAATATGGTGTTTTTAAAAAATTTATTATAGTAGAAATGTGTTGCTATTAGTACCTTTCAAAATACTCCCCTCACTTCTAACACACTTACCCTGCTTTTTGTGTCACTTTCTGGAAGTCCTCTTTCATGAGTGTCTTAATGAAGTGTGATAAAAAATTCGGCGAGTGCTGCTGCCCAGTGCCCTCCAACAGAAAGTCAGGCTTGTGAAAATATGAATGTATCCTCATCCACCTTATTCATTGGACCTGGCACTAAGTAACTTCTGGTTCTTCCCCAAAATCAAAATGACCGTGAGAGGTAAATGTTTGTGGAGTCAAATCGGGACTGCAAGGCAAGACACTGCAGCTAAAGACAGTAACAATGTGTCTTTTACTGTACTAGTTTTTCAAAGTTAGACAAAACATCCACTATATTTTTCGATTACACTGCATAGAAACAGAAGATAGAATGGTGGTTGCCAAGGGTTGGGAGAAGGACCAATGGGAGGAGTTGCTGTTTGGTAGGTACTGAATTTCAGTTTTGCAGGCTAACGAATTCTGGGATGGAGGGAGGTGATAGTTGACAACAATTTGAATGTATTTCATGCGAGTGAACTGCACAATCAAAGACTGTTAAGATGATCTATTCATGGTGCGTATATTTTGCCACAACTAAAACAACAAAGACAAAGGGTGACACAGGTCATGAAGTGGTTAGGAAAGTCCCAATTGAGACTCCAAGGAATCCCCAGGTGAATGTGAACAGAATCCACAAAGGAAATGTGGCTTTCATGGGTATGCATCTGGGACCTGGGCCTGCAGAGTCTCAAGTGTGCTTTGACAGGGATGTTAAGAATTTTAGTAGAAGTACAATTGTTGCTGATAGAAATTCCTCCAGTTCCTCAGGTTTTTGCTGACCTAGGCCTTTAGCAATAGACTAGAAGATGTTTAAGAAGAGGGTTAGGGATGTAGCATCATGGTAGAGCGCTTGCCTACCCTGTGTAGGGTTCTGGGTTCCATGCCCAGCACCACAAAACAAAAAACCACACAAAAAGGAATTAGTGGGAAAGTTAAGGTGGTAATTGTATTTCTCCTAATTCAAAGAGAGCAATATAGGTAGCTGGCTGAGGTTGGAAGTCTGTTGAGAAGCATTTAGACCCAGGCAGATACAAACTGCGACAAGAAATAGTAGTGATATATCATTTGCTTATCACTGTATAGATTTCCAAATATTCTCACAAATATAAGTCACATGGAATTCACAACAGATTTGATAAGTTGACATCACTGAATGCCTGGGATGTGTCAATCATCATCTTTATACATTGCATTACTTCATCTTCAACCTCGAGTATAAGGTTTAGAGAAACTAGTTCTACTTAGCTAGTAAGTAGAAGAGACACAATTCTAAAACAGGGTTTATTACTTGTTGTGGTGGATTCTTTGGATTTCTTTCCTTTCCATTTTTTAAGCTCTAGACCCTATATTTTGCCTTTTGACATAATACAGAAGTTAAAGAGAAAAAAAGAGAGAGAGCCTAGAGGTGTATAGGCCATACATGGATTTTAGAGCTTCCAACAAGGTAGGATCACATCTCATTCATTTCCATGCCTCTAAGGCTTTTGGAAACATCCTTTAGCTAAAACACACACACATAAAATCAAAATCAAGTCCCACAAATAAAGCAGTCATGGTATTAAATGCTAAGACTTTCTTCTTAGTCTGAATTTATCATTTTTTTTCTTTTTATGGTACTGGAAATTGAGCCCAGAGCTTTTTCACTGAGCTACATCCTCAGCTCTTTTTATTTTTTATTTTGAAACAGGGTCTCGCTAAGTTGCCCAGGCCATGCTCAAACTATCTATCCTTCTGTCTCAGCCTCCCAGAGTGCTAGGATTACAGTCGTGTGCTACCATGACCTGCTCCATTTTTTCTCAGGACAATATATATTTTAAGGAGAAATAAATACAATTAAAAACACAATGAAGCACCAAGCATCAATTATTCTCACCCCCTGATGGCCAATTACTGTGATGATTAACTCTTTAGGTCAATTGTTGCCTGCCACCATCTGAAATGCAAAATTCTAGTTACGGATTGGATCTAAAATGTCCCCGAAAGGCCAACTGATTGGCTTTTAAGAAGTGATCAGATCATGGGGGCACTAACCTCATTAATGGTTAAGCCAGTGATGAGTTCATAGAAAGAATGGGCTATTGGATGTGGGGCCTAGTTGACAGGAGACGGTTGTAGGGGATATGAGCATGACCTTGGGGATTATATCTGGTCCTTGGCTCCTTCTCTCTGGCTCTCTTTCCCCCTCTTTCTGCTTCCTGGGTGCCATGACATGAGCAGCTTTTCTCTGGGACAGCCTTTGGCAATGGTTTTGCCTCACCACAAATCTAAAAGCAATGGAGCCAGGTTACCATGGGCTGAAACATCTGAAACAATGAGCCAAAATAAAATACTCCTCCCCTAAATTATTCTTCTCGGGTAATTGGTCACAGCAACAAAAAGCTAACATACATCTTGACAGACAGTACCTCCTATTCTACCCTGAGTTCAGATGCCCCCTTTTTCTTTCTTACAGTGGCAGTACACAGATACCCCTAAATCACAGGCTAACTAAGCAAGTGAGCCTGCAGTTCTAATCCTTTCCATTCAAATGAGACATGTTTTCTAAAGATCTTCAGGAAATGTGAATCCCTCCCTACTTTGGTGACCTGTTTTGGAGCTTTACTTATGAGATCAGAAAACCGTTCATTATCATCCCTCTCGAGCTCACCATACTACAATTTCACTTTCTAAAAGTAATGTGTTCAATTGTATGAAAACCCCAATTCTGGTTTCATTATCAGTTTTGTCTACCTGTCCTTCTCACCTACCTGTGTCAGCAAGTGAAATTTCCTAGGTAGATCCACAAGTGTGAAGTTTGGTTGGTATACATGCAATGGCATCTGGGAATTAATGCATCAATTTCAAGTACGCATATGTGTCTGGGCAAGGGTAGGAAGATAAACTTAGCAATTGTGTGACTTGTTTCAGCTTAGCCTGTACGTTACTAATCTCCTGATTAGAACCAGACTTGTCCGAATTAGGAGTTGAAATTGGAACAGTCACTGCTGTGTCCAGGATATAAAGTGAATAAAATGAATGGGGTATTAACCTTCAACCACTGAATATTAATCAGCTTTTCATAAGAAAGAAAACACAGAGCTTGCCACACTAAATATTTTCAGCGCTTACTGACAGGATATGATTTCTTTTCTCTTTCTACCCTATTTCTTCCAGTCAAGGGCTTGAACACTGGACAATGGTCAGCCTGACACAGACCAATGTGTGATTTGAAAAGCCCCAAGTACCGAAGGTGGGTGGGACTCTATGAAGTGTCAGGCCTGATGAAATGATATGCCATTATCAAAAGCAAAGCTGCCTCCCAGTCACTCCTGCAAACACAGGCCAAACTAAGCCCAGAGGGAATTCACAGAAAGACCATGGACAGGAAACCTTGATGACCACAAAATGAACATGTAAAGGAATACATTTCCTACTGCTCTGGAAAGGACTTTCAAATGGGAAATGCAATGAATATTTAGATGAGAACACATCCACCCAGGGGAGGTTAAAATTTTTTAATAACATTTTTTTCAAGAATGCAAAATCGTGTGTATTTATGTCAATACAATGATAACATATATTATACCAACATCTACATTTGGCCACATCTATGTATCTATCTGTACCTATATCTACACAGTCAGCCCTTCATGACTATGGGTTATACATGCATGGATTCAACAAAGGATCAAAAATAATTGGGAAAAATTATGTTTGTACTAAACATGTATAGATTTACTGATTGCAATTATTTCTTAAGCAATACAGGATAGCAGCTATTTCCATTGTGTATCGGTTGATTAGATATTAGAATTACTATAGAGGTGGTTTGAAGAATACTAAAGAATGTGTGTGGGTTATTTGAAATACTACATCATTTTATATAAAAGACTTGGGCATATATGTAGAACAAATGTGTGTGTGTGTGTGTATATATATATATATATGGAAAAATAGAAATACACATATAGTACATGTTATGTCACCAAAGAAGACAATAGGTTGTCCCTCCTCAAAGATATTTTGAAATAACATATATTATATGTAAATATTATATATCTGTGTCTATAAAACTACTTCCATAGAACACCAAGAGTTCATCTCATGTGTCTAGGCTAGAGATGTAGCTCAAGGTGCACGCCCTGGGTTCAATTCCCCAGTAGTAAAAGAAGGAAAAAGAGGATGAGAAGGAGGAGGAAGAGGAAGTAATCCAGGTGCAATAGCACATGCCTGTAATCCCAGCTACACAAGAGGCTGAGGCAAGAGGATAGAAAGCTTGAGATCAGCCTGGATAACTTACTGAGACCTTGTCTCAAAATAAAAATAAAAGGACTAGGGATATCGCTCAGTGGCCGATTCCTTGCCTAGCATCTGGGAGACTGTGGTGCAACCCTTAGTAATGAAAATAAAAAGGAAAGAAAACAAAAGAAACAAGAAAAGGAAGCCAAAGTCAAAGTCAAAATGTGAATTGCTAACTTTGAAGAAGAAAGAGACCCCTGAGCCAAGAAATAAAGGTGACCTGGCAGACAGCTAGCATGGAACAAGGTCTCCATCCTACAGCTGGAAGGAACTGAATTTGATGACAGCCTGAATGAATGTGAAAACTGATTCTTCCTCCAAGCCTCTAGGAGGACCACACAGCCCTGCTTTCATCTTGATTTTAACCTGGTGAGATGCATGTCGGACTTTTTGCCTACAGAAATGATGAGGCAATAAATTTGCATTGTTTTAACCTACTAGATTTATGGTGATTTGTTACAGCAGCATCAGAAAAGTAATACAGGCAACAACTGAAGACTCCTAAGGAAAAGACTTTATGAGTCCAAAAGCCTAAAGCTTCATGGACACCCAGAAAATCTGGGCAGATGACGATGGGAATATCTGTGGTGAGGCAACCTTAAATCTCAACCCAGGCTGCTCATATTGACAATCCCTTCTGAGAATTTAAAGCCCCTCACCTCTTCGTAATAAACTCTTTTAAAATAAAATATTATCAGAAAGAACTGTGCCAGGATGACACAGAGGTAACAGAAACCAGAGCATGCCCTATTGATATACTCCGTCATAGTCTTTTTGTCAGCTCAATTTTCGTGGAACATCTCCAACATTTAGAGAAGATGGGTATCTTTGTTAAGAAGGTCACCCAGTTGGTTAGTAGGAAGTCAGCAATAGAAATGTGAGTTCCTTAACACTTTACCCTAATCTTTCCATATCGTTACCTCTAATCCCTACATATGGTAAATACTGGCTAGAATTCAAAGATGATGCATTTAACAAATAGACCACAAGAAAGTAGGTTGTGATAGTATAGGTAAAAGGAAGAGAGATATTTATCAGAATCATTTATAGTACAAGTTATACATGTCATCAATGGGCAATACTGGTTGTCTGACTCATTGATAATTCAGGAAGAAAAAGAAATCACCAAAGATAGCCAGATACTTGGGACAAGGAGTTCACTTTTTATTACCCAAATAGATGCTTCAGTAATTCTCACTGCATTTTTCCCAAGATCTCGTGGCCACTTTTCAATGAGGAATCTTGATACCAACAAGCCTGTATCTGCCTTTGCAGATAAAATCAACCCTGGAAGGCAAATTGAAAAGCCCTGGGAAGAAAACGGGGTGACTCAGCATGCATGTTGAGAATGGAATCCAGAAACTCAAGGCAGGCAAATGCCCAGTTCCATGAACGGAACTTTATTTGGAGGATGTCAGTCTTTCCTCTTCTCCACCTATCTGAACTCCATCAGCATTGCCAGCATCCTCCCTGCAGTCTTCTGGGTTTCCCCTTTCTGTCATTCTCAACCAAAAGCTAAACACCTCACATCCCAGAACCACGAGGCAACCAACTCTTGGAGTTTGCCAGGTCTCAGGATCAGACTGCAGATCCATTCTGATTCCAAATCACTTCATCAGAATATCGAGAGCCAGAGGAAGACTCAATTTCTGCTGGAATGGCTTGTGAATATCTAACCAGCATGCAGACAGAAGCCTGAAAAGGAGGCAGAATAGTTTATATGATGTCTTGGCTGAGATTATAAAAAAGTGAAACAAAATCCCTCTACTTTTTAAGTGAGATCTATAAAAAAGAGAAATGATCTGGAAAGCATTGCCAAAATACATCAGATGCAAAATGCCCACTTTGACTTTCTGTCCATACTTTTGCTGAGATTTAAGATAAATCTTTCAAGAACAAATGAGACGTGTACATACACACACATACAGATCCATTTCCCGAACACTGATGGCAACAAATAAATTGAAATAATTGAAGTCAGTAATTGTAATCTGCTAATTTTTAGGAAGGAAAGATTTACCAAGAATGTCATATTGGAGAAAATCTGATAGGACATTCACTTTTGTTGGAAAGAATATTGATAAAATGAGATCTCACTTTCTCTCGATTTTACCATAGAAGTTTGAATAGGATATTTAACATAAAAATTAACATGTACCTGGAGCCTAAGTTAGCATCGTATCTTGACTACTGACCGTATACTTATCTCAGAGTGAGGTCCCCAGGAGTGGGTGGAGGGGTGCACTAATAGCAATGAGGCAGGGAGGACAGCAGTAGGGTGTGGAGTGGGAGCACATTTACCAGAACAGTGTGCTATTTCATTGCTTCCTGAAGACACCTAGTCTCTGGTCTTGGGAACCCTGCCAACAAATTCCCTCCTTTTGCTGAAATTTGCTTTGGTTGATTTCTGGTGAATGTTTACAAAAGTCCTAAATAGTGCACAAAAACAGTCCTGGTAGGTTAGCCTCCTGTTGAGAACCCACCCTCAGCATATATGCAAAGACCATACACTAAAACATGATTAGCTTCACTAGAAGTATACTAGGAGTCAAGCAAGACCCAAGACCCAGCCTTGATTCTCATAGTATTTTTAATTTTTCCTCTAAGAAAATCATTTAACCTCTTTGAACCTTAGTTCATCAACAAAATAATGCTCTTTTATGTCCACTGTGGAAAGTAGAGAAGATATTCTCCTTTCTTGAGAGAAGGTGTAATTTCATGAACACCAGACTGGAATGAACAGAACCTTGGAGGGCAGTGAAGAGAGACATGAATCCCACAGCTGATAAAGAAAATACAGAGCCTTCTTCAGCGAGGTATATGTAAAGGAAAGAGAAATGCCCTTAGTCCAAGAGATGAGTGGAATGGCATTGGTTGCGTCGCCATCTTCTAGTTCCTATCAAGTCACCCATTTTCTATCAGTTAGAAGAGCTGCTAGTGATACATTAGAAAAGGAGAGTTTCTTTATAGTTATTTAGTTACTTTTGGCAGCAGGAAGTCATAGGAGGCTCCTGGGAGACTACCCTCTTATTAATGTCTCAGTCCTTGTCTGCATCATGATTTGATATTCTTTGGAAGCTGATGCTAAGAATAAACCTTCCAGCAATGACATTTGCAGGCCTACTCCTTCAACCCTTGCTCCCCACCATACACCACACAAAAGTTATCTCTGGAGCACTGTGACAGTTCTTTCCATCTCAGAGACACACAGCTACCCAACGGACGCCACTGGACACAAAAACGTAGCCTCTTGTTCCTGTTACTACCTCGGGTGTGACTTTTACAGCAAAATTATTCGATGGTGCTACAAGAATCTAGGGAACTGTCAGCTTTGAAGGATACATATTCCTTCAAACTGGGAAATCTTCCAAATCCAGAGAGATAATGGGAGTGAGCAGGTTCTGCCCCTGAAAACACAAAGCCTTAAGAAGGGGAGGTACCTCCTCTTGTCTTCTGCAGTACTGCCTGCTCCAGGGATGATTAAAATACTGTTTTTGCAGCTGTCACACAAATGCTATTTAAAATTCCCATCCCCTGTCCCAGCACTTAATGCAAATTATCCACATGACAGAGGGTCAGAATGATAATTTACATGCAATTAGCCAGATGTGTTGGAATGAAATCTCTCTTACCCAGCCCCCCAAGATTACCTGAATAATTCACACACACATAATCACCTCACTCCAGTGGGAACATTGTATGCCCTTGTTTTTTTCCTCCAAATACCTAGATTTTCTAACAGTGTTACATCAAGAAAATGCCACATCCAGAAAAGCAAATGAGATAACTCTGAGGCGAAGCTTCTTAAAATGCAGACAGAATTAATTTGTTTTCATTAGCTCCTTATCGAGTTACCTGACTTTGATTCTCAGCACAGAATGTATTTTAAGAAGGAGGCAGGGAGAGTGGGACTGGAAGATTTTCAGGAAATAGCAAGTTCTTTTTCTACTGAGATAAAAATCATTTGGCAAGCCAGGGTGAAATACTTCTAACTTCAGTAGGAAAAGAGAGGGAAAGAAAAAAATTAGAAGATGATAATGAACTACAAAAGGGAAAGAAGGAAGTGCTTTTTAAAACATTTAAATGGGACTTTACTTTTGATAATATTTCAACTTGCATTGCAATTTTTGAAGAAATGTCAGCATTATCCCTTAGGGAGCAATCTGAGATGAGTATTATACAGAAGTGAGCAATCAGGTGACTCTCATCAAAGGACCAAAACCATCCAAATTGCCCTTTCATATCCTGCCTTTTATTTCCAAAAAGGATGAGGCTGGTAAAAGCCAGTGATATGGGGCAAGGGAGGAACCTCAAAACGGTGCCAGCCTGCTCTGTGGGTACCTGTGACAGCCTGATAGCTAATCCTCCTTGGGGAGAGGGTTTGTTTTTATAGTTGGACTTGAAGAAAAGGGTGATGTTCCCAGGATAGGGGGAAAGAATGAGAACCACAAATGACTCTGAAGTATCACCTGACCTCCTAATTGGGGCCTTTGGAACCTCTTGGTCTTCTAAGATAGCCAGCCTCACCCTGTCCTCCTGGATTCAAATGCTAATGTGGAAAAGGATGCAGCTGAGTGACAAAAAGGGACACTCAGAGACAGGCTGAGCTCTTTATTTGGAACCATATTTATTACCAAGAGCAGTGAGTCCCTCAGCTCTACTCTGAAATGAAAACCGATGTCAAGGTTACTTAAATCCCTCACTAAGACAGCAGCATTGGGTCTATCAGTAGGACAAGCCCATGAGTTTCAGGCACTGAGAAAAGAGGAGATCCTCATTGGTTGGAACTGAGGGAAGAGGCAGAAAAGGAGGAGCAAGGTGTGGATTCCTACTGCCCATACAATTAGGCAAATCTAGGAAGAGGTTACGTATCCTTCCTCATCCCCCCCCCCCCCCGGAAAGTATTAAGACATTTGAGGGGCTTGAACGCTGAAAAAACTACTGGCTTTTTGCCCCTAGCCTGTTTTCCTATTCACAAAATGATGACTGCTAGGCTGTTCCCCAGAATTCCCAGCTTTCTCCTTGAAGCACCGTGGTAATGCCACTCCCCGCCAGCCTTTTTGATGCAGTAAATTTGCGTTAGCCAATAGAATGTGAGAATACAGGAAATCAGACGCATTCAGGCAGACTTTAAGAGCCAATACATGATCATCCCTGCTTCCACTTCAATTCTACTGAGGCCAAGGCTATTCCAGCTGGTGGAAGGTCTACCATCTTGTTTGCCCCTGTGAAGGCAAAGTGAGTGGTACAGAGCCACCCCACCCCGACAGCTCTGCTTACCTTCTCCCACTGGCTGATCCCTGCTGAATGCGCAGGGCAAATAATTAATACTCTCAGCTACTGAGATTCTGATGTTGTTTACTGGACATACAAAAGCGTAAAACAGGGGGCCGGGATTTAGCTCAGTGGTTTCACCGCCTGCCTCGCAAGCGCAAGGTCCCGAGTTCCATCCCCGGTACCAAAAATAAAAAAATAAAAAATAAATAAAACAATAAAGAAGTCCAAAAGATTTCTGAGTGTTTCCTTAATGACTACATTGATCATTTGCCATTTCCATGAAATAACCAAATCCTTTAAAACAAAAATCTGTCCTTCCTTTTATGCTAATGCCATTTCGTGATGCATTAACCATCCACCTCGTCTGCCTATTGGGAAATCTAGCGCTTCTCGGTGAAGAAACTCCACCCTGTAAGGAAAGCAAGGCAGACGACTACATTCACTTAAATATTTTATTAATATTCTTCTGCCATCATTTACCAACAATGTGTCCTTAGAAAATGTACTCAAATTCTATAGCTTAATTTTCTAGGCTATAAAGTTAGAGCCATAATTCTTCTTTCTAAGTTATTGTGCCATGGAGAAAAAAGAAAATATACCGAGCAAAATCACCCTCCCACCCCAGTGCTGTTCACCATCGGGCATATCTTTCAATGCTCTTCAGGAAGGGTTTTGTTTCATACAGTGGGAAAAATCAATACCAACCTTCCAACTTGGGGCCAGGATTCCACAAACCGGTTAACACAAGACTCTTAGTAGGTGTATGTTCGAAATGCACAGAGGTTAGTACAGCCATGTTGACCATCAGAACATTATCAAATTGCCTTATAATTTATACACATGCAGTATATTTCAGCTATTTCCTTTGCCCTTGAAGAATAAGCTCTTGGTGTGTACAAATGGGGTCACTGGGGATAGCATTATCAACAGTTAATCAGCAGGGTGGCCAGGAACCAATCCAAAAAGAAAAGGCTTCTAAAATGTAGTCCTTACTTTAGACTCATTTAAGGCAAGATGTGACGGGGCAGTAAGAGGCCAGGCTTTTCCCATTCTGTGAACACATGACTTCTATTAGCTTACTGATACTGACACACCGGAGCCTTCCAAAGCACTCTGGGGCTCTGACAAGTGAAGTTTACATGAGGGAAAAGACAGGTCAGCAGGCAGGAAGCGCTGCTGGGGCGGGGCGGTGGAGGTGCTGAGTCTACATAGGATACCAGATCCGGCTCTGTTTTCAATGAGCATCTGTCCACAACTGAAAAGAAACTAACCACACCTGGCAAAGTTTCTAGTGCTTCTAGAGCTCTGATGGGGTGTCACTGTACATATAGAACCTTCATTAATCACAGGGAGTGCTGTGTGGATGCATGCTAAAAAGGGAAAAGTGGCCAGTTCTCACAGTGGGCACACACTGTCTCTGCTGAGCTTTCTAATCCAAAGCAAATCCAAGCTTGAATGTTCAGCTCCTTTTATCTCATATTCTAAGGACATTGTTGTTTGGTTGGCTTCTTAGAAACAGGGCTGAATTCTAATTAGTTTGCAGTGGGAGGCTTCATAATGGTAACTCAATCCTTGCATAAACTTAATCTTCTATTTCCCCAGCTTCCAAGCTTATGCTTAAGACCTCATCAGAAAAGGGAGGAAAAGTAGGGCCATCGCTGAACTGAGAAGTTTGGGACAATTCTTTGGTCTAAATTTCATGCCCAAAGAGATGGTTCCAAGGAAATATGGCTTTGTGCCCTTTGTTACAGGGGGGACCTACTTACTCAGGGCAGCTCTATTACCTCTCCAGATGTCTGTAGTTTCAGGCCATACAGCAAGAGGGAGCACATCATACTGTGAGGGGCACATTGGCCAGACACTTGAAACCTAACAATGCACTTCAGGTATCAGATCACTCTCTCCTTTTCCTGGGGACCTGGGTGGGCAATGGCTATTAGCCCATTTTACAGGTGAGGAAACTAAAACAGAAATAGATCATCCCACCTTCATTTGCATGAGGACTCTTGGCAACTAACTCTTAAACTGCAGGCAATTTTCTTCTGATTCTGAGTCTCCGGTGTCTGCATCTATACACTGCAAAAATGACAAATGTTACATCACAGTTGCTATGAGGTCTCATAAGTTAATGCATGTGGAAGTGCCAGAGTACTGAAAGATCTTTTGTAACAGGAGAAGTATTGCACAGCTGTGGGGCATTGTGATAAAGAATGGTGTAAATTTGAAGATTTGGGACCTGTGAGCCTTAGGCTGGAAAATATTCATAAAAAGAACAGAGGGGCTGAGATGGAATTTATATCATCAGAGCATAGAGAGTAAGAGAAACACAAAAGGCCCTCCATAGTGTGTCTGCTCAATTCCCACCCCATCTCCATTCCAACTTCTACTCTAGAATATACTCAGAGGATCCCTAACACAGTGCCCCAAGTCCCTCAGGATTATCAGGAAGGTTGTGACCCAGTGTGATAGCAAGGCATGGTAGCTGGTATTTCCCTCTGGTTTTTCAAAGGCAAATCCAAATTGTGTGTTGGGAGTCAGAAGAGATATCAAGTTGGATCACTTCCAATCCATTTAAAAATGGCTATGATAAACTGAGCTTTTAATGTGTGCCAGGAATCAAGTCATGAACATGGCACACATTTTCTCATGCTAACTTTGCTGGTTTGCTCAGGAAAGAGGGATTACCCTGAGTATGGAGGTTTGAATGCTAAGTCACTGCAGTCCTGGACAAGCTGGGACAGCTGGTCGCCATCCACAAGATAGGTATTCTATCGCATTTTGCAGATGAAAGCACTGAAGCAGAGAAATCAGGGTCACACAGCTGACCTAGGAAGATGTTTCAGCTCTAGACACTTTTTTGAAAAGTACATAGACCTTCCATTTTTGAAAATTCATTTTTGAAAGATACATATACCTTTTCCTTAGATTTTTAAACCTGTGCTTTTAAACTATAAGACACTAGCTAGAAAGAGCTCTTCTTGTGGGAGAAAGTTATAGCACATCAGCAGATAAGGGAAATTGCCTGTTCCTTCCTTTATTACAAGGTGTTTAACATTCTCATAGAATGTGTTTCTCAGTTGTTGATTCTCTGGGCTTTTTGTTTTGTTTTTTCCTGTTGTATTGTTGCTATACTTCCAAGGTATTTGAGGCATATCTGAAATGTTAAAATTAACTTTTATTTTTTGAGCTAGAGGATTCTGTTCTTGGGGAGAAAAGAGCAGTGGCATTAGCATTAGCAACTTTGACAGAATTAGGGTTTGATTCCCTAAGGAGTTCTTTTAGCGGTTGAATAACCCCAATCTGAAAATACAAAATCCTAACAGCTCCAAAATCTAAAACTTTTTGTGTGTACTGGCACTCAGCTAGTAAGTCTATTCACATATTTCAAACTATGAAAAACTCCAAAATCTGAAATGCTTTTTATCCCAAGCATTCCAGATAAGAGATGCTCAACTTGTAGATTGTTTTTCCATTTATGTGACAAAGAACTCATACCTAACATTGGGTTTCTATGGTTATAATTTCAAAAGCCACCAGAGACTCTCAAAGGGCATTTTCCTAGCACCTATATACCTTGCAAATGTACTTCAAGGCTACACTTCACCCAATATACTGGGTCTATGAAACAGACTCACAGGCTCAGGTAAATGGAGATATGTAAACCAAAGCAGTCAATGTATCTTTAGAAGGAGGCCCTGGAGGACAACTTTGATGCAGGAAAAGATTTTCCAGTGTCTCAAAGAGTTGTCCATGGATGGATCTACTTTAAAAAGACCTTGAGTAGGCTTCAAAAGAAATAAGGGCATATAGCTGCAGGAAGAGAACTGTATCATTTTATGGGCTATATGGGGACACTCTACAATCCTAAGGCAAAAATGACTCTCTTAATTTGATCAAGGAATAGAGCCAAAGGGAGTTTAGGCTGATTCTGGTTTTTATGAGTCATTTTTCTGTGGACATGGCTAACAAACTAAAACAAACAAAAACTTCCCTAGGTGTGAGGTGATTAAAGTTTTACATTTGTTCGTTTGAAAAATTGCAAATGTTGGATGAAAGCCATGCTGTTTTGAAGATTTTATTTTTTTCTTTTGAAAATCCTAAGGGTTGCTGAGGTTCAAAAGAATACTTGATTCAAATAAAAAGAGAAGGCTTTTGGAGAGAGCCATGTTCTTCAGTATCAGATGCATTTTAGTCTACAATTTTCCACTCTGGCACATGTGGATGTCTAGGCTTGGGTCCATCAACTCATTTATCTCTGCTTTCATAAAAACGTATGTTTTCTGTTTATCTTTGTCCAAATGAATGCATTCTGTGCTTTCTAGTTCTTCTAACAATCCTACATTGTAAAATTTCCTATCAGAATGCCTGTGTGGCATAGTAAATCTATACTTGACTTAACAGTTTGAAAACTGCACAATTGGAGTGAGAAAATTAAATTACTACTTCCGAGGATACCCACTTCTCAGTCCTAATCTTAAAACAGATCATCACTTCAATTTACTGTGATTAAGTGAAGGGAGGAAGAAAAGTTAATATGAATCACTTCTATGCTACAAATTTTCAACAAAGCAAATGGAGGGGTACATTTTCCCACAAATATTTAATTTTCATATACAAGCTAGTGGCTGAATTAGAGAAAGTTTTGCATTCAGCACAAGCTCACTTGCAATCAAACCAAAGCAGAAATTTGAACTAAATTGTTGTTATAGCCTTCTAGTCCTTTTTAAAAAAAATTGATTGTATTGGTACATTTTAGGTATAAAATATAATGACATTCTTCATTGGAAATTTGCACCTTTACATAATCTCTCTTGGTTCTTGTTTTTCCTCTTTCCCCTTCCTTCCCTTGAACCCCTCCATGCCTCCCTACTTACAAAGACTGTTTCCATTTTTTCATTTTCTCATAGTAAATCCATTCTCTTCTTTCCTTTCCCCTACCCCTCCCACTTCTGCTTCCCCTTTGCCCCTTTTCTTCCAATTTCATATTATCTATTATACCTTTTAGTCCTTATTTACACTTTTAATTTCTCACATTAGAGAAACTATTCAGTATTTACACATGTGTGTCCTATTTATTTCTCTTAAGAGTATCACCTCAGTGTGCATCCATTTAGCTATAAATGTCTCTGATTTCTCATTTTTATGGCTAAGTAGTACTCCATTTTATTTTTTAAAAAACACATTTTCTTTATCCAGTCTCCAGTTGATGGGCAATTGGGCTGCTTCCAAGTGTTAGCTATTACAAACTGTGCTGGTATGAACATGGGCGCACATATATCACTGTGGTATGATTCTTTTAATTCTTTGGGAAAGATACCCAGAGGGGGAATAGCTGGGTCAAATGGGACTTCCAGTCCTAGTTCCACAGTGGTTGCACCAGTCAAGACTCCCACCAACAGTGGAGCAGGGTTCCTCTTTCCCCACAGCCCCGCCAGCATTTGTTATTGATTGATTTCATGATAGCAGCCATTCTTTCTGGGGTGAGGAGGAATTTCAGTATTGTTTTCATTTGCATCTCTCGAATGACCAGTGATGTTGAACATTTTTTCATTATGTTTATTTGCTATTTCTACTTCTTTGTCTGAGAAATGTCTGTTCATTTCAGATGCCCATTTTCAGATTCGGTCTTTAAATTTGGGAGGTCTGATTTTTTAAAGTTCTTTATGGATTCGCGATAGTAGACCTTTGTCAGAGGAACAGCAGGTGAAAATTTTTTCCCACATGGTGGGTTGTCTCTTCTCACTGTTGATGGTTTCTCTTGCTGTGCAGAAGCATTTTAATAAGAAGAGATCCCACTTGTTGATTGTTTATGCTAGTTCATGGGCAACTGAGGTTTTGTTCATAAAACTTTTCCTACAACAATGTCTTCAAGAGTTCTACCTAACCTCTGTTCCAGCCTGTTCAGCATTTCTATTTTAATATTTAGATCTTTAATCCACTTCAATTTTAGCTTAGTGCATAGTGAGACATATAGGTCTAGTTTTAATCTTTGGCAAGTTGAAACCCAATTTTTCCAGCACCATTTATTAAACAGGCTATCTTTCCTCCAGTGAGGGTGTTTGGCTCCTTTGTCAAAGATGAGGTGGCTGAGTGTGTCTGGCGTTGTTTCTGCATCTTCTAATCTGTTCCACTGGTCCTCTGGTCTGTTTCTTTGCCAGTACCATGCTGTTTTTTGTCACAGTAGATTTGCAGTATAGTTTCAAGTTGGGAGTTGTGATACTCCATGCCCTGACTCTGTTGCATAGGTTTGCTTTTGCTATTCTAGGTCTCTTCTTGTTCCAAATGAATTTTTGGATTGTTTTCTCAAGTATGCTGCTGGGATTTCAATTGGGATTGCATTAAATCTATATAGCAGTTTTGGAAGTATGGCCATTTTCACTATGTTGATCCTTCCTACCCAGGAGCAAGGGATGTCTTTCCATTTTCTGATATCATCTTCAATCTCTCTTTTCAGAGTGCTGTTGTTTTCAGAGAAGAGGTCATTGATTTCTTTTGTTAGGTTGATTCCTAACAGTTTGAGGTTGATTCCTTCAGTTTTTTGGATGTTATTGTGAAAGGAATTGTTTGCTCTATTTCTCTCTCAGTGAGTCTGTTGTTCATGGAGAGGAAAGCCATTTGATTTTGTGTGTTGACATTGTATCCAGGTACTTTACTGAACTTAATTATTAAGTCTAGAAGACTTTTGGTGGAGTTCTTGGGGTCTTTATGTAGAGTGTCATGTCATCTGCAAATAATGACAATTTGACTTCTTCATTTCCTGTCTTTATTTCCTTTATTTCTTTCTCTTGTCAAATTGCCATGGCTAATGTTTCCAAGACTATATTGAAGAGGAGTGGTGATAGTTAACATCCTTGTCTTGTTCCTGATTTTAGTGTGAAGGATTTCAGTTTTTTACCATTTAGTATGATATTGGCTGTTTGTTTTTCACAGATGGTTTTATCAGATTGAGGTGGGGACCATCTATTTGAAATTTTTGTAGGGTTTTTTATCGTAAATGCGTGTTGGGTTTTGTCAAATGTTTTTTCTGCATCTATTGAGATGATGATAGGTTTTTGTCCTTGGCTCTATTGATAGAGTGCATTACATTTATTGATTTGCATATGTTGAACCATCCCTGCCTCCCTGGGATGAATCCCGTTTGGTCAGGATGTATGATCATCTTGATGATCTTCTGCATTCTACTTGCCAGTATCTTATTAAGGATTTTTGCATCTATGTTCATTAGTGAGATTGGCCTATAGTTCTCTTTTTTGGTTGGGTCTTTCTCTGCTTTGGGGATCAAGGTGATGCTTACTTCCAGGAATGAATTTGGGAGTTTTGCTTCCCTTTCAATTTCATTGAAGACTTTTAACAGTACTGGCAGTAGTTCCTCTCTAAATGTCTTGTAGAATTCAGTGGTGAAGCCATCAGGACCTGGGCTTTTCTTAGTTGGTAAGTTTTTAAGTACATTTTCAATTTCATTGATTGATATTGGGTTGTTTAGAATTTTTAGGTCTTCTTTGTTCCACTTTGGTAATTCATATGTATCTAGGAATCTGTCCATTTCTTCTGTGTTTTCCATCTTACTGGTGTGTAGGTTCTCAAAGAAGGTATTGATGATCCTCTGGATTTCTGCTGGGTCCATTGTAATTTCAGCCCTTTCATTCCTTATTGCATGGATTTGGGCCTTTTCTTTCCTTTTTCTTGATAAGGTTGGCTAAGGGTTTGTCAATTTTGTTTATTCTTTTGAAGAACCAACTCTTGGCTTCATTGATTTTTTTTGTATCATTCTTTTAGTCTCCATTCCATTGAATTCTGCTCTGATCTTTATAATTTCCTTCTTTGTATGAGCTTTGGGTTTGTCCTGCACTTCTTTTTCTAGAAGCTTGAGGTTCAGCATCAGGTTGTTTAATTGGGCTAGATTTGTTTTCCTAATATGAATATTCACTGCAATGAATTTCCCTCATAAGACTGCTTTCATTGTGCCCCATAGATCCCAATATGTTGTATTGTCATTGTCATTTAGTTGTAGGAAATGTCTCATTTTTTCTTTAATTTCCTCTGTGACCCATTGGTTATTCAAAAGTGTGTTGTTCAATTTCCATGTGTTTATGAAATTCTTGCGGTTTCTTTTGCTATTGATCTCCAATTTCATCACACTATGGTCTGATAATATACAGGTGATAACTTCAATTCCTTTGCACTTACTTAACATGTTCTATGAGCAAGTATGTGGTCTTTTTTGGAGAATGACCCATGTGCAGCTGGAAAGAATGTGTATTCTGATTTTGTGGGGTGGGACACTCTGTAAACATCTGTTAAGTTCATTTGTTCAAGAGTTTGATTGAGTTCTAGTATTTCATTGCTTATTTTTGTCTAGTTGATCTATCTATTTGTGACAGTGGGGTATTGAGGTCCCCACTACTATTGTATTAGTGCTTATTTGATTTTTCATATCCATTAGTATTTGTTTTATATAGTTGGGTGCACTAGTGTTTGGTGCATATATGTTTATGATTGTCATCGCTTCCTGTTGGATTGTTCCCTTTACAAGGATGTAGTGTTCTTCTTTGTCTCTCTTAATCAGTGTTGGTTTGAAATCCCCTTAATTTGCAAAGAGGATAGCTACTCCTGCTTTTTTTCAGGTGCCTGTCACATGGAGTATTGTTTTCCACCCTTTAACTATGAGTTTCTTTTTGAACTAAGTGTGTTTCTTTTTTCTTTTTTTTTTTTTAAGAAATAATAACCACTTTTTTTTTCAGGAAAAAACAATAGGCTATATACCACCATTTTTAAAGTCCAAGTTCCATCATCTTAATATATAATCACATCTGGATCCAAGATTTTAAAAAAACCACACATAGACATAAGCTCAAGATAGAGCTGTAATAAACAAATTCCTTTTATAAACAAAATTTTAACTGAAAAGCCTCAGTAGATGGAAAAGAAGAAAGGATATTACTTGGTAAAATCCATTGACATCTACCATAGCTTTACAGCACATTTAAGCATTCTAGGGTTTTATATCTTCACCTGCCTTCCATTTCTTAGTTGTTCCTTATAAAATTGACAATTGTGAACATAGGTTTAACCTCAAGTCTAGTCCTGAATTTGAGTTCCAGAAAATCAAAACACTCCAAATTTCTTTCAATATTATAGCCTTGGTTTTTTTTAAAGGCTTGTTTAGAAGACAATGCCCAACTAAATGGGAGAAAATGCAGCAATATGTAATTATATATACTATTCACTGTATAGAAGTGGTTTTTTGTATGATATCTAGAATGCACTTGCTCTGTCCATCTCCTCAGTACAAAATGACTTATACCAACACTACCAAAAATAAGAGCACTACATAAGGGGCACACAATTACAATTTTGCTAGTCTTAAAGGCAGTAAAGAGAAAGATAATACATCAAATAGTACATGCACATCTTACATAATTTCCATGGAATTTCCAATGGCTTCCATGCAATGTGCCTCTTTTCCATAACCCTATTACCAACTACCAAGAAAGGAAAGATGAGTTTAAAAGTAATGGTACTGAACTGAATTGTTTGAAGCCCATGCCCCACAAATGGGGAAAAGTGCATTTAGTTCAGCAGCAATACAGCACAGCATGAAGATAGTGACCTTAGATACAGATATTCCAGACTGAAAGATGTGCAAGGCAAGTCAAGATATAAAACCATAGTACACAGCTAAGTAACCTCGAAACATACACATATTGTAGTTTTCAAAGAAAGACATTCATTTCATTATACAAGGATAGGGAGAGAAAAATCCCTAAAGTTACTTATTTTAGTTCATGATATAATAAATACATATCTATATAGCATTGTATATACATATATAGAATGTGTTTATGTATAATTTGCCAAATTTGTTAGTTTTTGTGGATTTGCAACTTTTAGAAATGAAAAAAAAAATGCTTTTTACTACAAATTTCTATTCCCCCAAACTTAAGAAAACATATTTATACTAGGAAAGGTGTCAATACCTTACCCCTATCCAAAGACTTACTTCAGATTTTGCTTCACAACTCTTCAGAGATGTAAAATTAAAGAACCAGACTGCCGTTCATGTTTCACATCTGTGTCTGTGTCTATTTATGTAGATATTGATATATATGGCAGATTTACAATGACTGCATTATGTGTTTCTGCTAATAGAGGAATCATACCCATTTAGATTTTTTTAAAATTCTGTAAAAAAGGCTTACATTAGTTTTCTTTGCTGAATTTGATGGATGTTAGTCTGTGTAATCTGATATCCCAGTTTGCTTAAAAAATTGCCAACATATTATGAATTTATTAAATTTACAGGATAGAGGTAGTATAGTTAGATATACATTTCTCTTGGAAAAAATAATAGAAAATGAATTTGCTGAAACTTTTCATAAACATTTTCCCCTTACCAATTGTCAGATCTTTATATATGATAGGCCCTGAAGGTAGAATGTTTCTTTAACCTATTTTGAAATTTGAGATTTAAATTTTATATATTGTTTACAGTCAGAGTAAATCACTGGATTTTTTTGTTTGTTTTAATTTTCTCTGTTTTAATTAGTCACAACTAGAGTATATATCCTCTGTTAAAGAATTTGCATCCACTGATTTAAATATAAGATATTTGCTTATTGAAATAACTGGCAAAGTGTCAATATATAGTGAAAACTCTAAAGTTTCTTTAATTTTACATCTCTGATGAGTTGTGGAGAAAAATAAGTGTGTTTCTTATATGCAGCATATTGTTGGATCTTGCTTCTTGACCCATTCTGCCAATCTATTTCTTCTGATTGGTGAGTTGAGACCATTAACATTGATGGTTATAACTGATACATATTGACTTATCACTATCATGACTTTTTCGTTTTTTTGGATTCTCCCCTTTTGCTTTAATTTCTTGTCGTGCTGGATGGATTCGTTCTGCCAGGCTTCCTGGGGTTGTGATCCTTGTTGTCTTTTCCTAGGATATTGTCTAAAATTTTTTGCAGTGCTGGTTTGGTATTCACGAATTTCCTAAGTTGCTCTTTGTCATGAAAGTATCTTATTTCTCCATCAATTTTGAAAGTTAGTTTTGCAGGGTACATCAGTCTGGGTTGGAGGCTATTTTCCTTTAGGGCTTGAAATATGTCACTCCAAGTTCTTCTTGCCTTGAGGGTTTGCATTGAGAAGACTGCTGAGCTTTCCTTTGTATGTGATTTGTTTCTTTTCTCTAACTGCTGTAGAATTTTGTTCCTCTGTTGGGTTTCTGGAATCTTAACTATTATATCCCTATGTGTAGATTTTTTTTGATCAAGGCTAGTTGGAGTCCTAAATGCCTCATTTATCTGTATGTCAAGTTCTTTTCCCCTGCTTGGGAAGTTTTCTGCCATTACTTCTGTGAACAGTTTCTTATGTCATCTGTAGTCTCTTCTGTTTCTTCATTGACTCCAGTCTTTATGTTATTCTTCTTTGCATCGTCTATCAGCTACTGAATTGATTTTTCGTGGTCCCTTACTATTTTAAATAAATTTTTCTTTTCCTGGTCACTAATTGCAATCTTATCTTCTATATCTGAAATTCTACCCTCACATTGGCTCATTCTGGTGCATAAACTTTCAATGGCGTTTTTAATCTCCTGGAAATCTGTTTGCATCTGTTTTATGGATTCCATTTGTTTCTCATGTTGGGATTCTGTCATGTTCCTCAGCTCTTCTATTTTTTTACCTGTGTCCTCTTTAGATTTATTAATCATGTTTTGCACTATTGGCACAATCTGTGCTGTTTTCTGAGAAATTATTTCTGATTTCATTTTTTCCAGATCATCTTTCATTGCCTGTTTAGGGATTCCAGGTGGTTGCATGTCAGATTGTTCCATCTCATTTCCCTTTGGGGTTGCTTTAGGTGATCTGGAAGTCTGGTTTTGAAATTTGTTTACGTGTCTTCTCATTTCAGTGGAGCGGGGGGTGATGTGTGCTGCTGACGCCTGCATGGCTTACCTCCTTGATGCTGGGGGTGGTGGTACAGTGGCCCTGAAGGTTCACATCCTCTGCACTGGGGGTAGCTCTCTACCCTTCTAGTTCTTAAAGCTGAGAAAGCTGGTTATGCTTCAGGGAAAGTGTGGGGAAAAAATTTGACCACAGAGGCTGGACATTTTTGTATCACACATCCAACAACCAATACAGACAGATGAGATGGCTGAGTGGAAGGAGCATCTTTTGATGCTACTCATGGCCCTTGTTGGTTTTTAAAAATTCTCACATGAATTTATAAAGATATATTCTATTTATTGTATCCATTCCTACACAAAGAGAATTTCCAGCATCCAATGAGTAAATGAATGAATGATATTTTTTATGGTCACAAACATTTCCTTCCCAAAAATATTTGTAAAATTCAGTCCTTTAATCTTTCAATATGTGTTTAGGATCTATCCTGACACCACCCAGAAAACCATAGCCTGAAAGAAGTGTTAATTCTCTGCCCTCAACATACATATACACACACAGCAATTAGGGTCTATTGCAAACAAGTAGGTTTCTGAAAAAAGAAAGAACAAGGTTATGGCATGTCATGACACAAATTTGCCTAGATTTCCTCTTTATGGGAAGTAAAGTGTTAAAACATAACCCAAAAAGCTGAGATTAGAGGCAATACTTTTGGTTATTCATTTGTTTTTATTTCGACCTCTCCATCTGTTATGCAACTTTGGTATTTTTAAAAAAAGAATTTATTTGTAAATAAGAGTAATGAGTTGGCAATGAGATTGGGAGCTGGCCATTTTTACCTGAGTGATGAAAAAATAAATGACAAGAGGTCTGCAAAACCATCTGACTTGCTCCTGGCAAGGCTTATGTTTCCTCCTGAAAACATCTAATTATAGACTAATACTGGAAGTATTTTTCACTTCCTGATTAATTAGTTGATATTTACACAGTTCTTTGAACATAAAGGCAACATGTAAATCTAAATATAATCGTTCATGCTCAAGCTAATGATCAGTTGCTTAGTACTTTCTGCTGGTTTAACAGTCCATAAAGAAGAGGGCAATTTGAGGAAGGGGGTTCGATCACCACCACAAACCAAGATGTAGAATGGTAGCTGTAAACAGAATGAAAATCAGTGTTCAAAATAAAGGTTCTAAAGTTGGAAATAGATTGAAAACTATTCCTCTCTTCTTTTCTTCCCTAATAGCCATGAAGGAACATATTTTGGCATCATTTGCTTATTACCAGAAGTAAGAATTACAGTCTAAAAATTGAGCTAACCTGACATTTTGTTGGAAAACCAAAAACTTACCAGAGGTGTATAGGGCTGAAAAAAAAGCAACTTGGAGGTATTTGCACATAATATAAAGGTGCTTAACTTTCTGCATTTTTAGTAAAATAGTATAATGAATTCCAAAATAGGAAATCATGTTTAAGCTGAAAGTTATCTGATAAAGCTAAGGGTCTTGCAACATACATGTTAGATCTCTAAATGCTTTCTACTTCTTTCTCTATTTCTTTCCAACTAGATTATATATTTAAAAGTCAGGTACTTTGTCTTTTTCATCTTTCTATTTCTAGCCTTTTGTAGCCAAGAACATTCATTAAGTAGGTGAATAAATGAACAGATAGCTAGAAATACATATAAACAGCTATTATGAGCAAATATGCTTCTAGATATAAGAATTATTCAAAAAAGTTTTAAAAACTACAACAAAGAAAACATGAGCAGTTCCATGTCAGCCCAGAAATCCCCATTTTCATGTTGCTTTCTCCACAGGAGCATCATCAAAAACAAGCTGTCCAAACAACATTCTCAAGTAGCCTGGCTCTGCCACAGCTATATTGATTTCTCTAATCAATATATGTATCCAATGACTTTGTTAAGCCATAGTTTTCTCAGCTATGTAATGGGACAAGTGTGGCAATTCATTACAATTATCATAAAGCATTTGATTTATTTTTTACAGGTACCTTAACTCAAGAAAGAAGAACACTGATGCAAATATCTATAGTCTTATACTCCAAGGACAGGAATGTCCATCTGGTCAATGGCCAACTGCTTATTCAAGTGGCACAAAAGCCACAGTGGAGATCCATGCTGATAACTTATGATAGTAAGAGGTATGCACCCACTGTACTCCTAAGCTTTTAGGGATGGATGTTATAAAATTAATCACTCAAAAAAACAGTTTAAAAAGAAGAGTATATGGCATATTAACTTTTTCTCAAAAGGAAAAACTAAGAACAAAAATAATTTAATGGTGAAATAAACAATAACATGTGAGTCAGCTTTTTGTTGCTGGAACAAAATACGTGATGTACATATGCTAAAGGAGGAAAGGTCCATTTTGGCTGAGAATATCAGAGGTTCCAGTCTGTGGTCAGCTGGCTCCAAGACAGAAAAATCATGGTTGAAGGGTATGGTGGAGAAAAGCTGGGGCTGGAAATGGGATATACCCTTCAAAGCCACACCCCCTGCCCTACTTCTCCAACTAGGCCTTAACTTTTGAATAGCCCATCTCATCAATGGGTTAATGACGGAGGACAGCACCTCAGGACCCAGTTACCTCTCTAGGCCCCACCTCTGAATATTGCTCAATATATATGTCTTGGGAGATACTTCTTATTTAAACCATTACAAATAGTATAGTTGTGGGAATATAATAATAATAATATCTGAAATTTTACTGAAAAGAAACATTTTGAGGACACTAGTAGATAAGGATATTAAAGTACCCAGAAATCTACCATTTTTTAAAGAGGATATTTTTCACTTCCTTTTGGAATTCCTGGAAGAATTTCTAAATCCAATTTCCCCAAAAATCTCCTCAGCTGAATCTAACACCACAAAAGTATCAAGCATTCCTTACCCAAGAGGCTGGCAGTACAGTATCATATAGTTGACTGGGTCCCCAAATATGTCTCCAGAGTCTCTAATCAGAAAAGTCTCTCCAAAGGATAAAACCAAAGGATGTATTCTCTCACTGGACTCTTAGGAAAAGCAGAGAATGCCAAAAAATATGTTGGTCCTACAGTCTTTGTGTAAACTTCTCTTTTTTATTGGTGTATGTTTGTGATACATAATAATTATAATCATCTTGAAAAATTGACACATACACCCATTGCATCTTAATCATTTTTACTTCCTCGTCCCTTTCCCAACTCCCCTCTCCCACATTCCTAGATCTATGACAAGGGTTTTGCCTGATTTTGCCTCTGCCTCTGCTTTCTCTTATTTCTTGAATGCCTTTGATACAACTAACTTCTCCTATGTATAAAAGATTTGGTTTATGCACTGAAAATCATGTCAGAGAATAGAAAAGAATGTCTCTCAAGCTGAGGCAAACACTAGTTCATAAGGACTGTGACTCTTTTCAAAGTGAGGCAAGAGAAAAGCAGATACTGCTAATGCCAACAACTGAAAACTCAGACTGAGAAAAAAGCCTCCCCTAAGAAACATAATATTTGGATAAATCTGAAGTATTGTCTCATGATTTTCCTTGGCTCCTTTTCTTACTATGCATGCTTTTGAAAGAACATAGTTTTTGTCTTTGAGGCTTAAGCTTTTCCTCTTTTTATAAAACAGGAAAAATAAAAACAATACAGGATAAACCATCCAACCTAAACAAGCCATCCTAGGTTCTATGTCATTGTTCACTTTGTAGATCCATTGGTAGCATAAGACAAAACATGAGAGCACTCGTTTACAGAAGTTGCACACATTATGAAATGCAAAGTAAATCTCTCTTAATACAGGCAGCCAAGTCAAATAAGGTAAAAATCTAATTAGGTCATATTCAAATAATTAAAATTCAAATACTTTTCATGAAGACTCTGACTCCAGGCTGCTGGTCACACTGTCGTCACTTCCTTTTTATAGGAATCTCTGAAGCCATTTTGCTTGGGAGAGAAAGTTGTTTAATATAGTGGGAAAAATGCCAAACATCCATGGCAACTTAGAATTTTTCCACTTTCATGTTCAATTGAGACCTTCATAAAATTATAAATGAAAGGACACATTATGAGCACTTGTGTTGAGGGGAAAAAGAGGGAGGTCTAGCCTGGAAGTAAGCTTTTGGAGTCTATATCTTTCTTCTCTGCAGAACACTTGGGAGTTTTCTCTGCCAACAGCAAGACCCCTGGGAAAGCTTAACTTTGCCATCAGAATGAAAAAAGTACAACCACCAGCTGCTCCCATGAGTGTGAGGGAGACATTGATTGCAAGGTGGGAACTGGAAAGTGCTGGGCTCTGTGTTTTCCATCCCTGGGGACCAAGTTCAGTGCTTCTTGGCCTTTCCTTTCTACCACTTCCTCCCAGTGTTTCCTCACCCCATCAGCGATTCACCCGTTTACACTGGGGAGACTACAACTTCTTTTTCTTAAAGTTTCAAAGGCACTTAAAAATTATAAAAAAAGACTGAAGATTTCTTGGACAACAATTGCCTCTTATAGAAGAATAATTGGATGAGTTAAGTGTAGACTCATCAGAAACCTACACAATAAATTTCCCTTGACATGCACTTCGGTTTTTAAAAATTAATGAATAAAGTGCTTGGGGCTCAAAGTGTTTGGGGTTTTCTGAAGCCCAAAATATTTTAATGTGGAGGAGGAACGCAATAGACCAACCTAGTTTGCCAATTCCCCATTTTTACTTCACCAGAATGCTAGTTATCATAGACGAAGTAATATTTACAGATTGTGACAAGCTGGCTGGGGATTTGTCACATTCCTACTCATTCAAGCTTGGGTCATACCAGAGGCTAAAGCCTGTTCTGGGTTGTGGAGATCCTCAGTCCCTGTTAACAGAAGACTAGCCTTAAACACTGCCTTTTTTCCCCTAAGATGTAGAAAACTAAACAAACAACCAGGGAAGATCATAAATCACTGACAAAGATATTTAGGTTTGAAATGGCCATCAAAAGCAGAATGTGCTACAATTTGTCCCTCAAAGATTAACTCAGTTATGGGTCTTATAATTATGGATCCTATGACATCTGATGATAAGTGACACATGGGTCAAGACTTGAGAACAAGTGTTTTTATTTTGCCTTGAATATTAATTATGAGTTCAAGAAAACACCTATAAATATAGAAGCAACCAAAAATCCTGACACCAGATTCACTCTCGAAACTCATTGTTCTGTTTTTTTGTTTTTGTTTTCATTTTTTAAGTGAATGCTTCTTCTCTGTTCTGTTTTGGGAACAGAATCACACCAGATGACCATGAGCAACTGTTAGTCAGCTTTCTATTGCTGTGAAAAAATACCTGAGATAAATCAACTTAAAGGAGGAAGGGTTTATTTTGGTTTCTGAGATTTCAGTCCATGTTCAGTTAGATCTATTGTTCTTAGGCCTGTAGTGAAGCAGAGCATCATGACAGAGAAGGTGGGAATATGCTTTAGAGCAAAGCTGTTCACTTCATGGCCGTCAAGAAGGCGAGAGAGAGACAGAGACACCAAGAGAGAGGGCGACTGGTATTTCAATGTCTTCTTTAAGGTCCTGCCTCCAGTGACTTAACTTCCTCCCACTAGGCCCTAAGCCCATAAAAGTTCCATCATTTCCCAAGAGTACTGTGGATAAGGACCAACTCTAGCACAGGGGCCTCTGAAGGACATACCAGATCCAAACAGAAAGAGAAGTCTGAGTCAAGTGAACAAAACTTCAACACTGCCCTCATTTGTCATATTAGGGCACCAGCTCATCTGGAATGTATGTCACAGATACTAGAACTGTGAACAGTGGTTGACGCTTTGGTGAAATACACCAAATGCTCAGGGATTCAAAAGCACTATGGTGCTGCTATCTGCTGATCTTCAAGTCAGCACTCATTTTGCCAAAGCGTGTAAAGGCTCTTGGGGAAATGTAGTGAGTTATCTCTACACAAGCTGTTTTTATTACTATTTTCAAAATCCACATCCCTGACTCCCTTTGGGAGACTTTGCAGTTCCCAGAACTTGAGACGAGAACTATTAGAGAAGGGAGGCAATCTTTAGAGAAATGTACTTAGTAAGAATAAAGTTTAGGGTTTAGCACTTGGCGCTTTCGACAGACACTTGTTTGTCGAATGGCTAAATAAATGAGTGAGTGAGTTACGGAATGAATATATGCTAGTTATTTTACAGGAAAGTTGCATAGTTGAATGAAAAATTAAAGACTGACAGAGGCCGGAATGATGCAAATTCTCTCCACCTCAAATCGCCAATTGCCTTTCCTAACTCCTTTCACTATACTGTTAACATTTTGTAGGAAAGAAGAGAAGTTATGCTGCGATAAAATACCTTGAAAGAGTAAACTAAAATTCCTTTGCTTGGGTTTTTTAATGTTCAGCCTTTCTGCTGGCCACCAGCTCTTCAAATCTCCTAAGCATTTTCTTAGAAAATATAAGGATGAGAGAAAGTAACCATAGTAACAGCTTTATGGGAACTGGTGGATGCAGAATGACTCAGAAAAAAACATGCAAGGGCCAGGACGTGTGATAGCAAGAGTATGTCCTCCCAGTGAACTCTGGGGACTGGAGAAAATGTTGTCAATCAAGGGAGAGGATGGGGCAGAACCCAGAGTTGGAAACGACCAACTCTGATGCATTTCTCAGACCTTTCAAGGCACACCTTAAAAAGATGCAGAAATAAGTAGGTGTCTCTACACAGACTGATTGCTTTTCCTCCTACATAATCAAGAGCAAATCGTTTTCCCCAGCTGAGCTTCTCTTGCTCTCCCTGGAAATGCAGGACACAGATGCTTCTCTTTCCTCCAAGTTTTGTTCAGGTAAATGAAAGAAGTATAAGTCAAAAGCAAGAAGCCATTGGAGTTAACAGGTTGCTCCTTGATTTTGTGCAAATTTAGAGGCTCACCATTTATCCCCAAAAAGTTTTGATGCTGTCTCCAGGCATGTTCTCGCCTGCCCTCACACACTGTTTTCACACTAACTAACACCCACCTCTTTCATAGGGGAGATCCTATTGCAGGGGAAAGGCTATCTTCTGTACTAATTGTAGATGAAGCCTGACTATATCTGCATTTGTCCGTTTTCTCAGAAGGGTCGCAAAAACACACGGTATTTGACTGACATCTTTCAAGACTTGGACCTCCCTTTACCCACCAACCTTGATCTGATATAATATTGCCCCAGATTTGGTTCCCAGTTTCTTTGATATAAAATCTGTGCCTTCAGCCAGCTCCCCTGTTAAAGGAAACAGCCAGCAGTTGAAGAACCTTACTTGCCTCCTGCCCTGGCTGCTGTTAATCTGTAGCACACCCTGCCACGATTTTGCTTCACTTCAGAGTCAGGGGCATGGGGGTGACTGGCGGGGGTTCTTTCTTCTCTCAGTTTGATACATCCTTCCTTTCTCTGCTCCTTGCAATCAACCACTAGGGAAGGGGGGAAGCAGGCAGGAGGGAGAGTGGCAGACTTCCGGATATCTCCTTCCTCCCTTCCCTTCGCAGGTCGCCCCTGAATGACCTCAGAATGAGGCTGGAGACTTCCACCTGCACCAGCACAGGAATTGGTTACTGTCCCAGAGCCCTCCTGGGCATCCGTCCTGGGCTCACTTCCTCCCCTTCCTGCCCTCAGCCTCTACTCCAGCAGCCTCCTGTGGTTGCACATCTCAGCAAGAACGACCTGGAGTTTGATAATCGCAAGCAGACAGCTCTTTTCTCTGCCAATGCCATGCCCCAAATGCACAAACACAAGCAGTTTCTTGTGTGTGAATCTAGGAGCATAAAGGTATCTTCAAAGATACCACGTGGCATCGTCTCTCTGCTAATAATATCCAGGGGTGTTGGAGGGGAGGTGCTTTTAAAGGTATATTTTCAAACTGGTTTAGAATTGATTTGATGGACTGCCTCTTCTGTCTTCCTCTGGGATCCCACTGTAATGAAAACCCCAAACCTGTAAAATTGGCTGTTTTTATCACAGCAGAGGGGGTGAACGTACAACCTAGCTACACACCCCCTCACTCTTATTTACAACCCAACGGTTTTATATTTCAGAACTCTCACTTATAACCACACATTGGTTTATTTTGCCAGCACTGTTATGCAGCTTGTTGTCCCATCACCAGCCTCTGCAGACTAAAACCAAGAGCTCATCTTTGCCAACCCTCTCCTGAGCAAGTGTGCATCCCTACTTTGCAGTCTGGGCTCAGTGGGACCCCAACCAACACCATTGGTACTGAGAGAAAGTTTGTTGGTTTGTTTTCTTTCTGATTCAATCATTAGAAGACTCTTTATGGCCAGGGAGCAGGTGCACCTCTGAGGAAACTGGGGTCATATATGAGAATACTTACAGTGCTTATGATTTTCATAAGCTGTCAGTTAATTTCATCTTCTTTCAGGGTGGCAGGGCATACTCCTAATCCTGGCCAGGTGAGTCATAAGATCCCTGGGGTATGCAAATAGAGATGGCCCAGCACAACTTGGCTTCTACGGGAGCAAAACAATCCGCAGGGCAGAAGAGGCCACCCAGAGGAGGGCACAATTGCCTTTATGGAATTAGCTGGACCTCTCAGCTAGGGATAATCTAAGCCAGACTTCACACAAGGTGGGGCCATGAATAGATACAATTACAATTTGGAAGAAAAGAGAAAAGACAGCCTTAGTTCCCCAAACTTTGTCTTTAATATGGAAGGTACTTAGTAATCATAGATGAAAGGCTAAAGGGTTTTCAACATATCCACAGAGTTGAGCCTTATGCATACCCCATTTTCTCTTCCTGATATCAGCAGCGTCCATCCCACCTGCACATGGCGCATGGCTGCTACTTGAGATCTGGTGCATACAGAGGCCCTGTGTCTGATCCTGCACTTAACCTCCCAGTGATTGTGCTTGCTGAGCCCACCCTGCCCCTAGTTCTCCCTTAGTTGCTCCAGCTCTTGGACCCTCTGAGTTTCCAATGTCCATTGGTTCCTAGGATCCTACAATGTACCCTGACTCAATTTTTGAAGTTCAACTCCACATGAAGCCAGAAATCAACCCCCGGAGAGCAAAATAAATGTACTTTCTTAGTGATGGGGTTATGAATGGTTTTCTTTTCCTCAAACACAGATTAATTTTGCATTCAAAACTTGTCTCTGTGTGTGTTTACTTCAGTTTTAAAACCCAGAAGGTAAACACACCAAACATTGCTTCTACTAAATTTTTATTCTCCTCATACCATATAATCCTGGATTTACAAATGCAATTTGTCTTTGAATTTGCCTATTGGATTTTTCACACCAGAGGGAACATCACAGACTCACTGAGTTTCCACAGTCCTCTTACAGCATTGCCAAGAATGAATTTTGATGGCTGTAATAGGGGGCCTATTTTTCAGGGGTTTTGTTTGTTTGTTTTTTGGTCTGAGGACAACTGACTTGATAGTATGTAGACCTCTTCTGAGTAGGGCATAATATCCTCTCCAGACACAGTGCAATGAATTTTCTAAAATTTGGCTAAATGTTGAATTTCCCTGGAATTTTACCTTTTAAAAATTTCAAAATAAGTATACTATCAAAGGGACTGTGGGCAATTTGTGATCACACAAAGAAACTCATCAGATTAGGAATTTTTCTATGCTAACACAGTGACTTAGTACAGATATTTGCCATATAAATAAGATTCTCTTAGACCAAGCTTTTTGGTACCAGGGATCAAACTCAAGACCTTGCACTTACGGGCAGATATGGCGCCACTGAGCTAAATCCCTCACCCCACACCAAGCATTTTTAACAATGAGAGAATTGAGATCATCCAGTAGGGTGTACCAGCAAAACTGTCTTTTCTAGCAGAACTCCTTCATCTCTTTAGAAATAAAATTATCCTTAACTACAAATCCTTCTGCAATCACTGCCATGAAGAACGTCTGCCCCATTGTGAGCCATGCCAAACACACTTTCAGTTGCTGAGAAGCAAAAGATAGCAAGAGAGGCAAAAAGGACAATGTCTCTAGATAATGCAGATCTGCCTTATGCTTTATCTGTGAAACACATGGTTTGAAAAGTCCGCTTGAACATAAATGTAATGCCTGGAATCCTCCCAAAAGAATTACTTCTTTGCCAATAATTTTTGAGTGAGGAAAGATCAACAGGCTAGGGGACTGAGAAGGGATAATGGGCTGCGGTGTGTGTGTGTGTGCGTGTACGTGTGTGTGCATGTGTGTTTGCATTTTGCAGGACAATAGGGAAAATTCTAGACATCATTCTTTCTTTTCTTATTGATGAATCATACGATCTCGATCTCTTTTTTTTTTCTGAAAACTTCTAATAGCTGTGTTTCCTCTAATGGAAATACATTTGGCTATTTCTCCTTATGCCCCTTTGACCATTTGCTTCTGTTTGTCCATCCCAATACAGACACACTTTCTCCAGACAGTGACCGGACAAACCAACCTTTCTCTTCCTCATGGACAATGCACTAACTTCGGATCTTTTTTCTTGTACTCTGGCTTTCCTTCCCTGGATGGTGGGCAAAATGGTGCCAATTTATGATCCAGCAGGAAAATACACTATGAGCCATTTCTGTCTTTAATTTTCCTCCATGTTGTGGGGTCTTTCTGAGTGCAATCTGTAGCTTCTGTAGGGACAGAGAGGACAAAAAGCCATAGGACCGTCACACCCATGCTCGGGATTCAGGTCACTGAAGAAGGAACTTCGTAATTTGTTTGTATGAATGGTTCACCAGACCTTGAAACGTTTTGCCGTGAACCTAATTCTCTTTAGGGCTTAAGGTTCTCATTTACCTTCTTTGTTTAAAAAAATAAGATGGGGCCTGAGGAAAAGGCCATTGATTCTCCTTCGTTGACCACTGGAAGAAAGGTAGAGAAAAAGAAAACTAAAATTAACAGAGAGGACCCATGTCCTACCTCCTTCCTCATCCTCTCCCCACCCACAGGCAAAATCTAATAAAGATGATTAAATTACAGGTCTTTTCCTCCCATTGAAATCCACCGCATACTATGCAAATATTAGAACTCAGGAAATAAGGCAAGACAAGGTCCCTCATGAAACCTTAGAAGGCAGCCCAGGGTCTGAGCTGGAGGTCTGCCTGGCTGGGCAGCTCTAATTAAGAAATCACCCTGCTGAGCAGGACTTAATCTAAATAAAATATAAAAAGGAATCTGGTGAAAACCATTACCTCCCCACACACCTCTCGTCCAGGCCTCCTCCTGCTGGCCCTGGATGTCCTTCCTCCCCATCCCCGGAAGTTCCCTTTTGCTCTGTGTCCCACCCTATGACCCACTATGAAGACTTCAGCTCCTGAAGAAGGCACTATGTCTCAAGCTGGCCTCTCACTGTTTGGTCAGAGTCCATGGGGTCAGAGGCAGATTAAGTCAAGGTTGTTTGGGTTTGGAGAGGAAAGAAGGATGGCATCTTGATCAAAGGTTGAAGATCTGGCCAATTCTTCTGGCTTTAACTCAGTGAACTGCAAACTATCACCTGTCTGTAGGCTGGCTGAATTCTTCCCTTTCTGTGAACTGCTCCTGATGGAACAGCCACTGCAAAGCAAAGATCAAATCTGTTGAACCAGGTTTTGTTCACTAGCCTTATGCTAGTTGGTTCTTTACTCTGTGATGAGTCACCGCAGATCTCTGCTCTATCCAGGTTCCGAGTTATCCTTCCAAAGATCAGGAACACTGGTTCAGCCTCATTTCTCTCTACACTCCGTACCGAAATCTGTTTTCTATCTTCACTGGTGTCACCACTGACCTCTGTAAGTGTGTTGTTCCCTACTATGCCTTTGTGACTTCACACACGCCACCATGCCAGCCCATAATAGTGGTCCTTAAACTATTGAGAAGCTCTAGAAAGTGATAAACTCTCCCTAGGAGGAAAGTGTATCTGGGCACATAAATGAACTCTTGCAACTGTGTCAGGGAGTACCTTACCCTCCATGGAGTCTGTGATCAGTGGTATCAAGGCCCTTGAAACACACTCCTTTCTCTCTTCATCCCTTTCTGAGACAGCCTCTTATCCCTAAAGAGTCCACAAAGTCTGCAAACTCCTACTCTCAGCTCCTGACGCCCCTTGTCTGTGGGTCTAGAATATCACTCATCACAGCACAGTAATATTCTTTTGCATGCCCATTTTTCTCTAGACTAAACATGGGTCGGCTTTCTCTGAAAGGGCCAGACCATATGTATTTCAAGTTTGTGAGCCATAGAGACTCTGTAGCAATTACTCCACTCTGCTATTTTAGTAAAAGCATCCACAGACAATATCATAGTCCATGTAAGCTGCTATAAGAAAATGCAATAGACTGAGTAGCATATGAAAAAGAAAAATGTACTGCTCACTGTTCTGGTGTCTGGGAAATCCAGGAAGAAGAAGCCAACAGATTCCACTGCTATGATGGCCCACTTTCTGGTTCATAGTTTATTATCTAGTTCCTAAAAAGTAATTTGTCCTTAAATATCACTATCAAGCATTAAAGGATAAATAAAGTGAATGCAAGTCTAAACAATTAAATCATCTTTTGACTTCAAAAATTCCTTGAGACAAAAGAAACGTCTTGAGACAGAGACAGTAATATGACTTTGGGGACACTGCAAAGGTTCCACTTTTGCATCATGATCAGGAACAACATCCAAAGTGACTACCAAAAGTCCACCCTGTAGTCAGTAGATCTGGGGTTATTCCACAAAATCACTGGGTAGGTGCCCAAAGCTTCTGCAGCACTGCAGCCTCCTATAGTTAAATATTACTTCCTTCTAAAGACAAGATTTCTTTGCCACCCCCTTGGTGACAGAGCAGCAGCTTCTGTGAGTCCCCACAGGAATCCCAAACTGTACATGGCAGGCAGCTTCTGATCAAGCACTCAGTGATGTCCCCTCCTGATAACCAAGCCCGAGAATGAGGTAGTCTGCTTGAATATAAGCTGGAAAACTGATAGGCTGTTCTTTCCAAAATTAGCTTTCATAAAGTGCGTAGTAACAGATAGCCTTCTCTGCTTGTGTGCTTTGCTGGTGCTAGCTGCAAGAGGTAAGGACCTGCAGCCAACAGCTGGGGAAGGGATGGACACACACATCAACCATCACCTAATCACCAAGGAATGGAATCCTACCAAGAGCCATGTGCATGGGGCTGGAAGTGAATCTTCCCTCAGTTGAGGCTTCAGATGGGACCACAGATCCCAGACCAACACCTCAACTTCAGCCTTGTGAGAAACCTTCAAACAGAGGATCCAGTGAAGCCATGGTCACATCCCTGACTTACAGAAGCCATGTTGTCTTAAGCCACTAAATTTGGGGGTGATTTGTTACGCAGGAATAGATAATTAACACATCTCCATATCAAGGCCATCATAGGTCTATTTGCCCGTTTCCTCCTCCAAAATGTTATGTTCCTCCAGGGCAGAGGTGACAACATAGACGCCTTGATGCCTCTCACAGCCAGTGATACAGGATCGCCTTATAAACCATGTGAACAAATACTTGTGAAATTAACTTGTATTTTGAACTCCACTGACATTGTTAGTTTAACTGGTAACAACAATATTTAAATATGAAGATGGGCATGGTGGTGCACACCTGTAATCCCAGCAATTTGTCAGGCAGGAGGAACACAAGTTTGAGCCCTGCCTGGGCAACTTAATGACTTAGTGAGATCCTATGTCACAATTTAAAAAAAAATTAAAAGCATCACCAGTAAGAAAAGGCAGATGGCTGGCTAGGGCAGAAAGTTTTCAAAAACTGGGATGGGAAAAAATACCTGGATTTGCACCCTGTTGTACACAGTTTGTTTCAAAACTTCTAGGCGGTTTACATTCATTTACAGAAGACTTTGAAGTAAGTGTCTCCTCCCTACACCAAAAAGGTCTCGGCCCTCATTGAGTCAAATACTTAGAATTTCCCAACAGGTAGTCATGACTTATTTAGATATTTTGCTTTACTTCTTCCACATTTTACAAGGCATTTATGCACAATGGAATACTACTTTGCCATAAAGAAAGATAAACTTCAGGCACTCATAGGTGAATGGGGGCAACTTGAGACCATAATATTAAGTGAAATAAATCAGATACAAGAGCTTAAATATCTCACAATTTCTCTTATATGAGAAACTTAAAATAGGCAGATCATTGATTGATTGATTGATTGATAATAGTAAAGAAAATAGAAGATAGATAAATAGGAAGTAAGGGGGTCTTTTTCCAGTGGATGGGGGAACAAGGGATGGAGGGGAGAAGAGTGAGGGAAGGGAAAGGGAATTTTAAAAATTGAAGAAGAAATAATAATATAGTTTTTGCAAATGGACCAAGAGTTGGAAAGAGCTGGGGGAAAGGGGAGGAGTAAGGGATTGAAAAACAAACTAATAGAAGAACTAAGATGTATAATGTACATATATCAACTCCTTATGATAAATATAGTCATGTACTGAAAACATGAACTAATAAAGTAAATTTAACAATTGTGTTAACTGCCACACCATGGCTTGTTCAAAGCAGACTGCCTGCAAATCTACCAGTGGTAAAGCGCCCAGCAAACAACTTGGCTACAAAAGCCTCTCATAAAACTGCGCCCTCTACTGGAGGGGTGGAGAAACCTCATCGTTAGGGGCCCCGGGACTGCGAGACTCTATGAAATTGACCGACCAGAAGTCCGCTGCACTTCTGATTCACAAACTCCCTGTCCAGTGTCGAGTGCTAGAAATTGCTCAGGACTTCAAAACAGATCTGCAATTCCAGGGCGCAGCTATCAGTGCTTCGCAGGAGGCAAGTGAGGCCTTTGCAGTTGGCCTGATTGAAAATACCAACCTGTGTGCCATCCACGCTGCACGTCTACCAATGATACCAAAAGCTGTCCAACTAGCATGCCACATACCTGGAGAACATGCTTAAGAGTCCACTATGGTGGGAAACATTTCCTTCTCAAAATGTTTTTTCTCTGCTTCCTGTTATTGGTAGTTCTGAATGTTAAATGTGTTTTTCCCATGAGCTCAAAAAGTACCTAAATGTATGACTACATGTGGAAATCAGAGGACAGAAATCAGATATTGGCAGTTTCCAATTTTCATTTGGGTGTGAATTTTTAATATTAATGTCAGGATCCAAAGCATTAATACAAGTCAAAGTATTTCAGTGAATAAGCTTCAGCAGTTCAACTTTATACCAATTATAAATAAATCTGTTAAATTTTTCTTGATAATGCCAGTATTGTTTTTCTTGATAATGCCAGCATTTTTTTTTACAAAACAAATATCTTATTGATGGCAAAATAAATAAATAAATTTTAAAAGAGAGAAGAGAAGATGTAAACAGGGAGAACTGTGAAAATGGGTGTTTTTTTTTTTAAAGAATTAGAGAAAAGGATAGAAAACAGAGCATAAGAAAGAGAAAAATAGAACACCCAAGCCAAATGCAGAAGAAATGATTCAAAAGAAAAAGTCTGACTTTCTGGTCTCTAGTCATAAATATTTTGAGAAGGAGCTTGACATTTATCAAAAAAAAAAAGAAAAAAGAAAGAAAAACAGAAGCTGTCTTCCAAAAGACCCAACACTCTTGGAATTTGATGACCTAATACTGTCTAAGGTTGCAGTTTAAGCATCATTCTCGTGTCTGATTCTCATGCCATCATGGCTTCTGTTTTCTCAACAGTACATGCCACACCACTATCAGAGAGCAGGAATAAAGAACAGAGGATGTGGGAAAACGGTCTAGATGCCATGCTTAGAAAACTTATTTTTTACAGGGTGCAGACTCTCTATCTTACTCGTTGCTTATCTTAGCTGCTAAGTCAACTTCTCACTAGTTTTGTAGACATTATATAATATCTTATGCCCCTGCTCCAGCCACCAGCTGCTAGCCAGCATCATCCCAGCGTGGGATGGGACTTGGGTCAGCCTGAGCTATGTAATTTTTATACTCATATTTAGGGAACCAGTTCCCAGCTGCTGAAAAAAAATCTAAGTTTTCTGCAATCATCAGAAGGCCAAGAAAGAAAGAACCCTAAGAAAGAAAACAGAGTGTGTTCAAAGGTCAAAATCATGGGTGTTAGTTTCTTTAAGCTTAAATGCTTCCATCTGTAAAGTGGGAACAATAAGGATGAGTTCCATCCAGTTCTTTGGAAGGTTACATATGCATGAAAGTCGTAGTCTACTGCAAGTTCTACTCAACCTTATTACTATTGGCATCTTGGGTGGATACTTCTTGGGGGGGGGGTGGCTCTGTCCTGTTCCCTACAGGGAGTTTAGTCAGCTGACATCCAGTGCATTAGAGCAGCACCTCACCGACCAATCACTACCCTTTCTATCACGCAATAAAAAGTGTGCCAGCCATTTTCAAAGGTGCCTGGGGGTAGGTAAGCAAAATCACCCTTGGTTGAAAACCACCCTGCCAGGGCTTGGCACACAGTAACTTCCATGCACATTACAAGTTGCTCTTGTCATTATAATTAACAGCTGCACTGGACAGCTTCTCTGTCTTGTTGAGTCCCTGAAATACTTGCTGTGACTGTCAGCTTGACCGGATTAAGAGACACCTTGTAGATTAGTAAAATACCCTTCAGGAAGTAGCCTGAGGTTGTTTCCAGGAGTGATTGGCAGATAGGCCAGCACACTGAGAGGGGAAGGCCCGCCCTGACAGTGGTGGCCCCATCCAATAGGGTTACAGCCCAGCTGAAATGAAAAAGAAAGAAGGAGGAAGTCAGCCTGTGTTTGTAAAGCTCCATTCTGCCTCAGCAGGTGCATCTTTTGCTAGAGCCATTGCCTGTGGACATTAGACTCTAGCTTCTTCAGCTTTCCAACATGAACTCATACCAGCGACTCTCTAGGATGCTTCTGGGCCTTCGGTCTTGGACTGGTGCTGCATCCTTGACCCCTCTTGTGTGGCATTCATCTTCCTAGGCTGAGCCCCTACTGGACCCTCTAACTTTCCAGTGTTCACCCAGCCATCATGGATTACGCTGCTTCTCACTCTGATCCATAATTTTGTATTTTTTTCTATTGATGCTGTTCCTCTAGAGAACTCTAATCAATAGGGGCAATATTTTTTCTGCAACATTTCAAAATTCAGAATTGAGAAGAGGGGAGATTGAGAATTGAGAAGAGGGGATTCAGAATTGAGAAGAGGTGAATCTGAAGTGATTCTTAGTTTGCTAGAACTCTAATAAGAAATCTTCCACAGAAAGGAAATGAGCCTCCCAACCTGTTTTGCTATAGGAACCGGAAGAATCCATGCCTCAGTTTAAGAAGCTATAGTTTTTCCCCATGGCATAAATTTCCCAGCTATAGGGAAGGCTGGTATGATGAACTCTTACAGTTGCTCTTAGCCATATCCAAGGGCTCCCAACACTTACCTGAGGAAGGAAGGAAAGAGATATTCAAACAGGAGCCGTTTTCAACAGAAGTTATTCCTTTTGGTGTTTTTGTGGTTTTGTGCTTATTTGGTTTACAAGTGTGTTTTTTGCCCAAATTGTCCTTGCATATTCTAGCAGTGTTTGCTTTAGGTGTTTTGATACCATGCTGTTTTGAAGGTACAAATGTTTTTCATGGCATGTCCTGTGTTAAGTGCACAAACTGAGAGGTGAATGTTGGTGACTGAACAGAATGCAGTTTTCCTCAAAGTTTTTATCCAAATAAATGCTAAAGGGGAGTGAAATAGGATTTCTGGGGCTGGAGGAGTATCCAGCTAACAACAGGACATGTCTTTACAGCCCCCATTTTTATCTTTAGAAATAGTGTGAATTTTACTCTCTGTGCAAAAATAATGTCTCATTTGTCCCAAGGTATGAATGTAAGTGGACTCTGCATGTTTTGCCCTGTTCATTCCGTGGCTTCCCCTGCACTTCCTTTTAAAGTGTGTGCATTGTGTTTACAAAGATCATGGCTTTGGAACCTAATGGACCTGAATTCCAAACCTGACTTTACCTCTAATTGAATGGGTAAAATTGAGCATATCACTTAATCCCAGAGAGCTTCAGTTTCTGCTATCTGATGTGAGAAAATAAGAGATTACCTGTCCTAGAGCACCATTATGAGAAGTAAAGATCATTTGTGTTGATAATTCAGCAGATGTGCAGGCACGAGCCTAGTACTCCATGATCAGTAGGTGATGTGATAGCTATAAGGAGGAGTACTTTTGAGGTAACACAGTTATATGTTCATGGTTATAGGATCATATACTCCCTCCTCCCCTACTCTCCACCTACCCGGTGCCTGCCCACCTACCTACCTCTGTGTATATTGTCCTTAATCCATCACTGAAAGCAGTAGCTAAGCTCTTGTGAGGAATTTCCAAGGAAGAAATCACCATAGATCATTACTCCTTTCAAGTGCCTGTCATAAGGATTTCTATCACTTTCTCACCAGTGTAAATTACACCTACCTCCAGCCGCACATCAAAATCTAGACATTGTCTTCTCCTGCCAACTGCCAAAAGTTTCCTAAATTTTTCTTGTTACAGTTCATGTTGCTTCCCAGCATTACAATTTGGTTGGTCTAGAGAGGGGGACAGAGGCTTTATATTTTTGGTAAATCCCAAGGTATATTCTATGATAAGGCAAGTTGGGGAAAAAAACAGTGCTGTCTATTCCAGAGCTAGAACTTACCACAGACATCTGGAACAAAGATCAGTAGGTGTAAGTTCTAAAAAATATTGATCATGGCAAATTTGACATCAAGCTAGATATCTATCAGAATTTAAATCCATATCCTCCTTGACCCAATTCCATTTCTAGGAATTCATTTTGAAAATATAGTTGGAGATATATAAAAAATTTCTATAATAATATTGTTTTTAACAGAAGATTGTTAGAAGGGGCCCCTAAATGTCCATCAATGGGGAATGGAAGTGAAGCAATTGCCATAGGATCAACTATCATGGAGCTGGAAATGACAGCCCTCTGTGAATTGGTACGAAAATGAGCTTGGATTGAAGTAGAAGTACAAGTCCTGCATGTACTGACATGAAAAGACCTCCAAGTTGTATCTTGGGTTAAAAAAAACCACTGTATACAGTCATTTATGTCTCCCCCCCTTTCATAAATTCAGATACTCTGTGGAAGGACCCTCAGCCACCCTCTCCCCTGCTGTCTGTAGCACAGAGAATAGGATGGCTAGAACCCAGGGCCAGGAGAGGACCAATCTTTCACAATGTTACCTCATAGACCTTTTGATTTTGTTTCATCCACAGGTTTTATCTCTGTGAAATTTTGTTTTGATTGAAAAAGAAATCATTCCCTTAGCTAGCTCTTTCAGTCCCTGTATGTGTTCCTTCCTCCATTCATCCCTTTCTTTACTCCCAGGTTTTGATCTTCCCTTCACATTGAGAATCTTTCATTTAATTTTTATTTTTTAATTGTAAATTGACAAACTATAGTTGTATATATGTATAGGGTATAAGATAATGCTCTGATTTACGAACACAGTATGTAATAATTAAATCAAGCCAATTAACATTTTAGTATCTCAAATACTTATTTTGGGGATAAGGACATTTCTTATTCATTCTCAGTGATTCTGAAATGTCTAGTGTTCTTTACTGTATTCGTCACACTGTGCAGTAGGTCTCAAACTGCAAAAAAATGAGGCTTTGTACACTTTACCATCATCTCTTTATTTCCCCATAGCTGAGTTACAGAATCAACCAAAGTGTCCGTCAACAAATGAATGGATAAAAAAAATATGATATACCCTCAGTAGAATATTGTTCACCCTGAAAAAAGAAAGAAGTTTTGTCATTTGGGACAAGGATGGGCTTGGAGAACATTATGCTATGAGAATTTTGTTTTCTGCTCCCTATTTCCACTATTGCACCAACTTTCTGTGTCCCTTGTCTATTCTGCTCATCCCTCCTCCTTCCAAAAAGCCCCTGACCTCCAAGTTCCACAAAAGTTTCTCCGAATCTAAACTACCTCTGAGAGTTTCGCTGGCAGCACCCACTCACAGTAGGCCCTTCCTGTCATTCACCCCTACCTTGTCAGTTGAAAGCTTCTTGCAGAGAAATGCTTTAAAAATAATTCACTTTCCTAGCAAGATGTTTTCTCTTAAATTTAAACAATTTTTCAATATATGGATAGCTATGAAAGAACAATGTCTGTTTGAATTGGACCAGTGTATTTGCATTTCAAAAATCATAAATTTTCTACTCTTTGCTTATGATATACAATAAAAATATAAGCAAGATCTACTTACACTCAAGCTCTCCTAATTACCTAGTTATAAGCAGGTTGGAGGGCAAGAGTCCTCTCCTTTTTCATTCTGCTTCTCTCTTAGTGTTTAGTGCTAAAGCTTGGACAGTAGAGACCTTCCAACAGTCATGATTGAATGAGTACCAGAATGAACGATCGAATGTCCTTTTCTAATTCATCTCCTTGAGCTTTAAATGACCTGTGCCTTTTGTTAAAGCACATGGCTGCTGACACCAGTCTGTCTGTTGCTTGGAATTGTTGGCTGTTCCCAACATTTTCATTGAGTTTCCTGATGTTCTTGACCCCAACCATGTCAACCCAAGTATGAGGCTTTCTCTACAATAGATATTTTAGAAGTATTAGAAAGTAAATGTCGTTTTCTGTGTAGTACAGAAAGCAACCAAGTTTGAAGAAAAATTAAGCAGTAAACATAAACTTCCCCCTATTTATGCGTAAGGTTAGATATGATCCTTTGCGGCCTGTCAATGCAGGTGATAAAAGAGTGGTAGGCAGGTCTCCTCACCTTACTTTCTATGTTGCTGGGTTTATGTCTTTTGAAGTAAATAAGAACTAGAGTATGATATACTCTATCTAGATATTTGTATTTTTCTGAATTCCCAGGCAGTGGGAAGGTCTGCATTTCATGAAGAGACTGTGGTCTTCTGGGTTGTCCAGAACTCAATCCCAAATAGTAGCTTTCGTTAGTAACGAAAGTGGCCACAGGCCAATGACTGTGGATTTGTTTTAGACTTATGGGTGCTTTTGGAACACTGAAAATGAAGACCAGCCAGCATTTCCCACAGTTAGGGAGAATAATACCCATGGAGGGCAAAGCAAATCAAAGTAGGGACTGGAATCACAATGGAGAACACATAATGCCTACATTTAGTCCAATGCCAGGATCTTGGAGCGCTTGCCCAATGCTCTCAGTCAATAAGGTGTTGGCCACACTTAGTGTGCGCACACTGGGCACACTCAGCAATGAAAGTTCACATGGAACATCTCAGGGACCCTCGGGCCCTCTCTTAATGGTCCCAAGTAATTTGCCTGAGACATTTTGATGCCCATGGTGCGTCCCTGGAGATCACATTTACCTGCCTCTGTCTTCTGATCAGTTAAGGATGAAGGTGATCCTCAGTCAACCAACCCCATCCAGATGTTACAGAAAAACAAACACATTGGGTGAGGCATGTACCATTTACTGTGACCAAAGAGTCATGCAAGCACCTGTACCTGAACAGAATGGTTACAAATACAAAGGACAGAAAAGTCTTCAAGTCTTCTCTCTACTTGATAGGACTTATTTTTCTAGAAACAATGAAACTATGAACAGCTGGGTAAATCTCCTACTTTGGAGACTCAGTGTCCCTGAGATATTCCAGGCTGATCTTGTGTGATGCCAGAGTCAGGCTGCATTGTCGGGCATCTGTAGGGCATGTGCAGTGGTCCCAGCCACATGGTGTTGTGGAGGGTAAGTGCCATAATGTATGCAAAGTGATTGACCCAGCACCTGGTACACACTGAGCACTTAACAAATGCTTTGTCCATGGGAAAGTCCAATACCCAACCACATATCCAACACTAGAGCCATGTAAAGACTCACTTTCACTAAAGGCTCTAAGGAAACCATGCTAACTGAGAGGGCCTAGTCTGCACACAGTCAGTGGGGTACTTTCTTACAAAGCCAGTCATGGAAGGTGACCAACTAAATCTCCACTGTGTAAATCCAAGTGACACAGGAAATGCGCCCTGTGGATTTGCCTACTGCATAATTCTCAGTACTGAAGTCGCCTCCTTGCCTTATAATAACTGTCCACTTGGTAGCTGTGGCCAGTGGACTGAGAAACAGAAGGGGATTGGAGCCAGCCTCTCAGGCTGCCAAGTGGAGATATTTTTCCCCAAGATTCTTTGTGAGTTTTTAAGCCAACACCCTTGAGAGGGAAGCAGAACTTTCAGGCCACAGGCATGTGGGACACAAGGGCTCCACAGTATTTTTGAGAAGTCAGTATCGCTCACTGACGATAAAGGGGCATTCACAGTGGGCAAAGCCACTGACCAGGGAAGGGGTGGAGCCCGGTGGCCAGGCAGGCTCAGGAATGAGCTCGCAGACAGGTTTCTTTTTCCAGCACCTCTGGAGTTGAGCAGGTGCCAACACAGCTCAGAACTTCGGGAGACACCCGGAGACACAGATAGCGAGAGCCCCCAGCTTTTCCATGGAATTTTGCAGCAACTACTAGGGGCGTCACCCCACAGCATTAATTTTTTCCCTTGCTTGGTTTCCCACATTCTATGACCACCTCTGCGTGTGCCAGGGAAAATATTGAAAGCCTAGGTAAATGAAGGGGAACCCAACACTCACCAGTCTGGCCTTAAAATAGCCAGCCGAACACCCCCATCCCCTAGAGTACACAGGCTGTGACTGCAGCTAGTATGTTCCGGGTGCCCCACCCGATGGCACACCCTTGTTCCCTGAAAGCCCATCTCAGACAGGGGACAGAGAGGGAGCCCAGCTCTCCACTGCCTCCTTCCCACTGAGTCCCCGGACTTCGGTGAATACTAACAGACATCAAGGGACCTGACGCAGACCAGCACTCGCCACTGGGCAGGTGGGGACACTGGCAATGTGTATGTCTGGGGTGGGCTGGAGGGTTGGGCAGAGCAAGCGGCGCCAGGAGGACAGTATTCCTGGAGGGGAGAGGAAGCCTCAGGAGTAAGAAGGCCCACCCAAGGCAGAATGCCGGGCAGAAAGAAATCATCTCCACACCGCTGCCAGGAGGCCCAGGATCTGGCTCTGAAAGACGCTGCTGTCTGTGAGTGGCCGGCTGTGCTTTCTGGATGGACTGCACACAGTGGGGGCAGGGACAGGACAAGGGAAGGAAGCAGAAGAGAGACCACCACAGCTGAGGCAAAGGAAGAGCTCATGGTGTATCAGCTTTTCAAGATGTTCTAAGCGATCACCACAGAAAGGTGCCTGATTCAGCAAGTAACCATGCACGGTGCAAAATCTGAATGTGAAGTCAATACGGAAATGCATTTTTCAGGATGTTTCTCCCATGGTGTTAAAGACAATTTTAAGGATGAGTGTGTGTATGCCTCAGTATCTCTGTCCAAGCTCCACCTGTCACTACCTGTGGGCTCTCAGGCAAGCAAGGTCATCACTGTGTCTCTAAATAGTCTCATCTGCTAAACAGGGAAAACGAAAATTGTCTGACTTAGAAAGTTGGGATAAGGAAACAGTACATTAAATCATTTACTGTATGGTAAAATTGCGGAAAGTACTCCATAAATGTTAGCAATTGTTTTTTATTGTTATTGCCATTGTTACTGAATTCTTGATAAATAAGAGAGAATGACAGAGAGAAAATAACTCATATGTGTTAGAGGCTGTCTGAGCTGACCCTGGGCTTCTACAAGTGACCTCAAGAGACACTTTTCTTTAGGGTTCCTCCAAGATTCCTTCCAATTATAAAGTGCCATAATTTAAATAGATGGTATGGGTGAGGGCTAAATGGAATAAAATCATGTGGACAGAAACGGAGGCTATTAAAAAGATTAGAAAGGGGAAAGGCAACTGAGGATGTTTCACTGGACAAAGAAAAAGTCTGTCCCCCATGTGTAAGATGCCTGGGCTGGCCCCCTGCATGCGTGGTCTGAGGAAGGACGATGAGGTCCACACAGAGTTCTACCGGAAGTTGGATTTGCACCAAAAGGAACCTGATGCTATGACTGAATGTGCGACCCTCAAGGTGAGGATCTTAGAAGGTGAGCCCTTTGGGAAGTGACAAGGGCATAGGAGGGAGCTCTCATTAATGGGGTTTGTACCCTTGTAGAAGTGTCTGAAGAGACCTCTCCCCCAGAGTGAAGGCACCATCTATGAACCAGAAAATAGGATTTCACCAGACATCGAATGTACCAGAGACTGGATCTTGAGTCTGGAGTCCCCAGACACTAGAACTGTGAGAAATCAATTTCTGTTCTCTATAGGATACCTACTTTATGGTGTTTTGTTATATCTGCCCAAACAGGCTAAAGCATCTAGTATAATAGGAGAGGAGTCAAATGCAGCCAGGCATGAAGATGAATGCCCACAATTCCAGGAGAATTGGAGGCTGAGGCAGGAGAATCAAGTTTGAGCCCAACTTGGGCAATTTAGCAATGTAGTAAGACCTATCGCTACATTTTAAAGTAGGGAGAGGGAGTTGAGAATGTAGCTGAGTGCAAAGGCCTTGGGTTAAATTCCCAGCACGGGGTAGCGGGAGAAGAAGAGCTAAGCCAGCTGTCCCCCTGCTCTAAAGAAATTCCTGGCAGCCCAGTTCAACACATCAGAGAATCCATGGTCCCCTCTATCCACAATGTCTTTTATGACCTACAATTATTCTGCTATGATTTGGAACAGTTCCAGATCATTTCTTTTTTTTTTAATTTTGATTCATGTTTGTGGTACATAATGATTACATTCATTGTGGGGAGTTGATATACGTACATAACACAGCTTAATTCGTTTTTCATCCTATTCCCCTTTCCTCCCGCCCCCCTCCCTCCAGCCCTTGGTTCCTTGCCCTTTTGTAAAAGATCTATTAAATCTTTCTAATGACATTTATGGCTATTTCTCACTACCCCTGAGACATTATCACTTAGCCACAAAGAAAATATCCGTGTTCGCCATGTTATTCTGAGGAAAGAATGTGAGTACCAAGAAAGCAGGAATATGCAGATGTCTCTCCAGCAATGGTTTCCTCCCAGGCAGCTCTTTCTTGCAGCAGGTGATAAACAGGGAAGGGAGGAGAAGAGCAGTCAATAGCTCTACAACAGCATGTTCTTGCTTCACATGGGCTCAGGAGCCTTTGGGCTGGTGAAAAAGCCAGAAAATATAGTCCTCAGCTGGTGATGTTTACCATATGCCTTAGAGGCAAAGTCAGTCTTCAACATGGCAATGACATAAAACGCTGAGTGTAGCAATGTATGGGCGCAAATAAACACAAAGTGGATGGAGATCATTTGTGCAAAATGGCAAAGTGCAAGCCACACGGTCCTAGCCATGATTTAAATTTTCAATATATACATGATAGTTATGGAAGAAGGTAAGGGCCTTGAAAGAATAATGTTCCCTGCAAAGAAAGGACGCTTTCAAAAGCATGTCAGGATGAGCATATGCAGGAATTGAATGAAGGAAGTAGGAGTGAAATCTTCAACATAAAGCTGGGCTCTAGACTTCATTAAATGACCACAAGGGCCAGGTTCCACCTGACTAATTGGATTTTATATAGTTGTTCCTATTGTATTGTGGTTTAAAGACACCTACAAAAGCAATGAATGGTCTTTCAATTTAAAAACATTTCCTTCACCAACCTGAAATTCCACCCAACAGAATTGTTCTGATTACACATAACTGGGGTAGCATAAATTGGCTCACTGTCTATGGAAGGCAGGATGACAATATCTCATGAAATCACAAATCACATTCTCTTCAAGTAACTATTCAGCATCCAGGAATTTATCCTGTAGATATTCTTGGATGTGTACCAGGTTGTTTGCTTCAGAATTGTCTACAAGGTCAAACATTGGAGCAATCTAAGTGTCTATTGCAAAGAAATTTAATTATAATATTAATACATCCAAAAATAAACGTAAATTAATGAAGAACATCAAAGTTCTTGACATTGGAACAATTTCTAAATATGTAGGCATCACGGTTTAGAGATGACATGGAACAATCTCTGAAATAGGTTGTGTTTTAAAAAGGCAAAATCTTTAAAAAGTAAAGGAGTGGGACATAACTCCCCATTCACTATGCTGTATTTAGTAACTTCCTCCAAACACTCCAGTATGGAAGGGAGAAGCAACTTCACAGTGGAGAAATTGTCAGGTCACCTTGGCCAGGTGATCAAGGTGACCGTCGTGAGTGATCGATCACATCAGCACACGTAATCGTGACACCATGACACACTTCACCTCTCAGATCGGCCTCTCAGAACCCACAGCCCTCATCTAACCAAGAGAAAAACATCAGACTCAAACTGAGGAACCTCATACGAGGTATTTGATCAGCTCTGCTCAAAACTGTCAAGGTCATCAAAAACAAAGCCTGGGAAGCTGTTACAGACCAAGATACATGACAATTAAATTTAAGGAAGTGTCCTGGATGGAATTTCAGAATGGAAAAGAGACCTAAAGTAAAATGAGTAAAATTTGGTAAGCTGGGATACTGTATGATTGCTTGTTCACTGTAGCAAACCAATCAACATTAGTTGGTTTCCTTAAGGTAACAAATGTACCATAAAAACATAAGATGCTAACAGAGAGAGAAGCTGAGTCATGGCAAATATAGGGGTTCTGCAATATCTTTGAAATTTTTCTTTAAACACAGAACCACCATATTCTAAAAGAAAACACCTATTAAAAATTAAAAAGAGGTAGAAATTATGACTGCTTACACGTACACAAAAAGTCTCCGGAAGAATAAGAAATAAACTCTTGGCGTTTCAGTTACCTCCAGAGGAGAGCCTAAGTTGCAGGAAAAGAACTAAGTTTCAGGAGAAGGTACCTCTTCTCTCCTCTCCACTCCTCTCCTCTCCTCTCTCCTTCTCTCCTCCCTTTCTCTCTCTCTCTTCGATGATATTGGTGAGTGAACCAAGGACCTCCATACTGAGCTACATCTCCTATCCCCTTATTTTTGAAACAGGGTCTCACTAAGTTGCTCCGGATGGGCTTGAAGTTGTGATCTTCCTGCCTTAGCTTCTCAGAGGGCTGGAATCATAAATGTGCACCATCACACCTGACTACTATATGACCTTTATGCAGATATGCTACCTCATTATATGTAAGATCATTTACATTTTACAGAAATAAAAGACTTTTTAATCCAAATGAAGTTTCCTCCTAAAATTTTGCAATGTTCTCTTTAAATTTTGTTTATTAGTATATGTTCATAATACATATGTTCCTCGTGGAGAATCAATGCATATACATATTGCATCTTGATTCTTTTTACTTCCCTTTCCTCTCCCTTCCCTCCATCTCAAAAATAATACAGTGAAGATGTAGCTCCCCCCAAGGAATTCATTCACTTGAGATATTGCTTCTACTCATCAGTTGGATGCCCTAAAAACACAAAGGCTC